>NC_089822.1:98072658-98283606 GCF_035046505.1 Tiliqua scincoides | reverse complement strand
TGTTCGCATAATACAGTACAAGCTAGCAGCATAAACTGGAAAGCTCCTGGCTCAAATCTCACTTCAGCCGTGAGCTCCCACAGTGGCAATAGGTGAGCCAGCATTTCCCATTCACGTTATGGGGTTACCGCTACAATGTCAAGTTTACCAAGGAAATGTTATGTGCCATGCTTTGAACACTTATAGTGCATTACAAATACTAAATATTGTTCTTCTACATACCAATTTTAACACTTCTCTTCAGATTTTTCTATAATATATCAATATAATATTTGATCACCATCAGCACACAAATGGAATCCTTCATCTTTAAATCTTTGAGAATTACGCAATGAACACCACAATCAACCTCATGTACAAGGCTATATGCCAACCAATGTTAGGGAGAAAAAAAGAACACTCTTTGGAAAAAAAAAAACTTGGCCATGCACACGCGTTCCAAATAAGTACTTGGAAAACTGGATTCCGTTCACATTTCTGAGGTGGCATCTGCACCGCAAAGCATGTTATTATTACCTCAGAGTAATCCCGATGCTAGGATTTAAAAACATGCACTAATTTTATAAAGACAAAATGAATTCTTTAGTCCTGGGATTAGGATCCCTAAATAGATTTCCTCCCCAGCCTCCAATGGAATGGCATCTTCATTGCCAACCTAGTACTCCGTCCACAATGTAATGGAGGAACAGCAAGGATAAAAATTACTACCTCCTACACAACGTTCAGACAGTGCACACATGACAGAAAGTTTCCAATCTACTTTTTCCATTCCCTAAGAAAACTACAATACTGTAAAATGAAAACAGCAGCTGAAAATTACTACTTGAAAATTTTTTGAGGAAAGAAGAGATTTTAAGTCCAATCCTATGGCTTGACTGTGCTGGTAGATGTGCATTCTGTTGGTGTAAATTGCTGCAAAAGTGCTGTAAAATGCTTTATGGCAGCATTCAGCACCGGTGGAAAGTCCAGAACCTTCCTGTGCAAAAGTGCAGGAGGGGGAGGAGCTGGAACAGGGAGGAGATGGGGGCTGGGGTGGATGGATTGGGCCCAGAAGGGGCTGGATCCAAGTCCTGGTCCATCTGCAGAGATCAACCTGGACTTGTGCCAGCGATATTGCTGGTGCCAGTTCAAGTTGATCCACTGCAGCTGCTGAGGCTTACCAAAGGGCTATGGGACAAATGTCCTCTTACCCCAAGGAGACCTCCAGCAGGCTGAAATTCCCTTGTGGGTTGCAGCATAGCCAGCACTGGCAACTGCTGCCTCGCCACGCTGGGATTTAGTTAGAATTGGGCTGTTAGACATCTTAAGACATTCTTAATTGGAACAAATACACACAATGAAGAGAATGGATTTATAGTACATAGTAAAAATGTTGGGTGCTAAAAAAATGGTTGGTTGGAAACCTTCAGTCTCAAAAGACTATGGTATAAGCCTACAGCACCTGGTATTCCCAGGTGGTCTCCCATCCAAGTACTAACCAGGACTGACCCTGCTTAGCTTCCGAGATCAAACGAAACTGGGCATGTGCAGGGTAACAGTTGGTGCTAAAGAAGACTCCATGAATACCTGCAATGCCTCATTCCCACACACGAGTCACTTTATATTGCATTCATGAAAGGATGAACATGCATGTGTGAAACTCCCTTGAGAAAAATTAGTGGAAAGGCATAAAATCCCAGAGGAAATACCTTGTTCAAAAGAGATTATCTTCCCCAAAACATGTTTTTAAAGCTCGAATTCTTACATGCTCTTAGCAGACAGGAGGCATTTCTAGGGGAAGATCTAGGGGAAGATCTTCAGGTCCCCCATTCCAGTTTATTCTTCCCTACAAATGCCCCCCAAGGGCAATCTCCCCAACTAAAATACTTCTGCTTTCACTCATTTGAGGAAAACATGAATTAAAAAGAAGTACGTATTTATAGGGGAGAATCAGCTGTCATGGGACGTGTTTAAGACTTTTTTCCCACCCACCAAGTCTCCCTTACAACTGTCCTCTACCAAGTCTTCATATTAGCATATGGGCAATACGGAGTGAAGAACCGTACATTTCCCATTTACTTCCACTCTGGTCTGAGGACACATTTCTACTGTGGAACTTACACATGTTTGGCCTTATACAAACTACAGACAAATACCTGGAGACCACTTTGAAGGATAAGCAGGACAAGTGTAACAACTGATAATAAATAAAATGGGAAAGATGAGCATGTGCTTTCAGAACAAGTTCAACTTTATAAGCCTAAAATCTCTGGAATATTGAGTCAAGACACCCTCAAGCCTTTCTATGCATTTCAGTCCTTCTGAAATATTTTGAGATTGTGGCCTTTTGGGTAACAAGATCCTTTCTGATTTATTTATATAGGATCACTAATCATTACAGATGGAGCCCTAGCAATTGTTAACTTCAGAGCAGTACATGCCATCCAAGTAAGGCTTGACATCGATCCCAAATTACCCCTTTCTTTTGAGAAAAGGCTAGTGGATGTGGCACTAAATCAGACCAGCTGCTGACAACGTGGAGTCCAAGTGCAAATGGATCAAGAAAAATATGCACATGCCACAGACCTTGAAGGGGGGGGGGTGAGAAGACTGAAAAATTCGACATTAGTCAGGCTGTGACAGCCAAATGCAGAGACTCTGTCAAACAACAGCTGCCACACGCCATTTTAAGAGCATCTTCCACATTACTTGCCAATCTCATGCATTAGTGGAATTACTTAGCAGAGTAATAGAAGATACACCCTCCTGCCCAATGCATTTCAAATCAAACCAATTCCACAGGCAGCAGAGACAAAGAAGAGTGCCATCTTCTTTGAAGGATCTTTAAAAAAATTATTGACTGAATTGAAGTGAGATTATCTAGGGAAGTGGAGAGGAAAACTCAGTCCATTGATGTAAGAGAAAGGAAGCTTTTATTTTGGCTTTGGCATTTCAAAAAAAAGTTTTACTTGCAGCTTCGGTTCTCTAGGCCTTGACTCTCACCTTCCTTGTATTCAACAAAATCAGTTGGATTTGCCCAGAACCTCAAACAAACATTTAATCCATGGCCAAGACTTTCAAACAAATGTATCAGCCAGGATCCAAAGAGGTACTTTAAGAATGTCTCATGGGCTTCTGGACTTTCCCCCCCCTCTTTGAAAGCATATCCCCCCTGTTATATCACAATCAGCCTTTGAAAGTTCTATCTTCCTTAAAAAAATGGGGTTTGCTCTGTGGCACAAGGCCACTATATACTCAAGCAATGCAAAAATTCATTCCCCTACTGGTTGGCAAACTTCAGTCTCGAAAGACTATGGTATAAGCCTACAGCACCCAGTATTCCCAGGTGGTCTCCCATCCAAGTACTAACCAGGCCTGACCCTGCTTAGCTTCTGAGATCAGACAAGATCAGGCATGTGCAGGGTAACAGTTCCTGCAGTCAACTAGCCAATTGCTGCTAGCCAATGTCTATCCTAGAAAGTTGCCATGTCAGCAGCTTTCTTGACAGTCATGTCCATCAAGTCAGACCACTGGTCCATCCTAACCTTGTTCACTCTTGGTTGGCATGAACTCTACCACTGAACTGTAGCCACTAATAATGGCTTTTTCAAGGATACAGAAAAAAGCAGTTTTCTGCTGTATCTTAAGGGCACAATCCTAACCTGCACTGGAACAGGCAGGTCAACTGGCCTGTGCTGTATTCATTGTGGGTTTGGTGTGGCCTGGGGTACAACTTGGAGTACAGGAATTTCCTACCTTTTATCCGGAGCAATGTTCCAGGCACCCCTATGGGGCTACTCGGATCTGCAGCTGCATTTTCGTGGGCACAAATCCAGTGGCCCAAGTAATGCCGCTTGGGCTGGGGACAGGGGTTGGGATCCAGCCTGCACCACCGCAGCTGGTCCCACCCCCATCCCGAGTTTGATCTGGCCACTGGGCCACTCTCCCCTCACTCAGAAATGCCCCTTCCCACCTCCGTTATTCCCTTCTGCCGCCTTCTCCCACCCTGTGCCAGCTTGCCCAGGCTGGCATAAACCTACCTCCTCTGGGCACAGGGCCACTCACGAGGCCTCCTCTCGAGTGGTAGTGAACATGCTTTACAGCATGTTTGTGATGGCTGGGAGGTTTGGGGGGGGGGTTAGGATGGTGCTGTAAACTGCATTGGGTACAGTCCAAATCAGGGGTGCCCAAACCCTGGCCCTGGGGCCACTTGTGGCCCTCGAGGACTCCCAAGTTGGCCCTCAGGGAGCCCCCAGTCTCCAATGAGCCTCTGGCCCTCCAGAGACTTGCAGGAGTCCGCGCTGGCCTGATGCAACTGCTCTCAGCTCTCAGCCAACTGTTCAACATCTCACGTGAGCTGTGGGACAAGGGCTTCCTCCACTGTTTGCTGTTTCACATCTGTGATGCAGCAGCTGCAGCAAAGGAAAGGCTGGGCTTGCTTTGTGCAAGGTCTTTTATAGGCCTTAAGCTATTGCAAGACCATTCATTCATGTAAGCTATGAATGAATATTGCATATTGCAAGTCATTCATTCATATAAGTTCCATCTTTAACATATTCATTTAGGTAAATTTATTCAGATTTGAAATGTAAATTAATTCCTTTTTTCCCGGCCCCCGACACAGCGTCAGAAAGATGATGTGGCCCTCCTGCCAAAAAGTTTGGACACCCCTGGTCCAAATAATGCTGATGTCAATGGTAGAAGTCTCCTAGATTTGGACAGGTCTGCATTAATGTACAACCTTGCCAATCAACTAACACCTAACTGTAGCCATGTTTTTACAAGGACATAACAGGTACTTCCAGGGGAAAAAAATTACATAGCTCTCTTTGAAAATCCTATGGCTCCCTATTGAGAGTAACTTCTCACCTTACTTTTCTTAACCCACATATCGAAATGCATGGCAGAGGATCAAAGCTGGGTGTAAAGTAAAGTTGATTGATGCAAATCGATTTAAATCAGATGGACTCAAGTTGGTCAATTAGCCTTTTCGCATGATCTAGGCTACTTCCTGACATAATACAAGAAACTGTTAGGGGACAGTAACAAGGAATTTTAAATGTTGGGTCATAGCACCTTTAAGGCAAAACAATTTTCATTTATCCTGAAACAATTGACATATTTTCCAACATGGTACCAAGCCAGGGACCACAGCTGAAGCACTTGAACACACTTGCAGCCAGGAGATGGACTTTCTCCATAGTCTAGGCAGGAGCAAAAGACCAGGGTCCCAGTATTTACACAAGCTCTGAATTATCCAGAGGCCTCATGCTGCTTGCCAGCCACATCTCTGTTGCTTTTTTGCATGAAATAAGTCCTGAAATCCAAGTGCATACAATCTTGGGTAACTCAGCAAGCTGTATCTTAGCCATAAGCTTTGAGATTCCTGGTTCACATGCGAAGTGGTCCAAGAGAGCTAGACCCCCTGGAAGAACTACCTCCACAACATGATTCTGCAAAACTCAAGTTAGAGTCAAATCAGACCACAAGTTCCTAACATTTCTCAAACAACAATCTAATAAACAGATTATGGTTCTGTAGTTAACATCTTCCATTTAAATTCCACTTGGGAAGATCTTCCACTTGGGAAGAAGATATGTTTATCCTGCAAACATAAACATTTGGAATTTCTGTCTTAGATGTGCCTAGTTATTCATCCAATACCTGTTTTTCTCATACAGCTTCAATTCCCAACAGGTTTGGATTCTTCAGCTATTTAAAAGGGACAGGTTATTCAAGGCCACTGCATAAACCTGCGCAGACACTCTGCTTGACAGTGAAGGATCGGCATGAATTTTTTCATCACTAAATCAAGTCAGATATTCCTAAAGGAATGATCTTTTGCCTATCTGAGCATTTCAAGGATTTGCTTTTAAGTAATGGGATAGAAATCAGGACCTTAGAACATAATTTCGAAACATTAGATATGGCACAGTGATAGAAGCTGCAGTCTCAAGCAGATTCCTACCAGATCAGACAAAAAGTACGGCAGTATTACGTAGTGGTTAGTATCAGGCTTACAACTGCAGAAACTTGGGTTCAGAGATCAAATCCCTACTCAGCCATGAAGTTTTTCAGGTGACCTAGGCTAGCCACCAACTCTCAGACAAACCTACTTCACAGAGTTCTTGATAGGATAAAATGTGGGGGGACTTCAATCACCCCAAACTGCTTGGTCAAAGAATGGCATTAAAAAAAAGCAAATGAGAACAGTAATTTCCTTGGAAATGAATGAGCTACTTCAAATTTCATGACATATAGGCATCCATAGTTACTAAGGTAGCCTCCTGGCTCTAGAAATGAACAACACTCCAGTATCCCAAGCACAATGAACTGTACACTGTATTGCACACCTTGTTCTCTGTCTGGTCTACTGTTAGCTTAAACTCATATGGCATTCCTGATCGGTTAATCATGATTAAGATACCAGGAACTATTGCATCAGATCTTTGTGCAAGCATTCCTCAGAACATACTTTCACATCACCCACTCTTTGGCACTGCCTCCCAGAACCTCCTTGTACTTTTCTGGAGGCTGGGAAAGCCAAAAAGATCTCACTTCCACAACTGCAGAGGAAGCAGATAAACTTTGAAGGAACACTTTATAGTTCTCCTTTGTGAATACTAACGCTCAGGAAGTTAACTCCTATGAAAGTTAGCAAAAATATCATCAGAGGTCACTAATCAGGAAAATAAGGAAAGTTCCATTGTTGGATTTGTGTCTTCAGTGAAACCCTCCTGCGGACTTCAATAGTCTGAGAAGAATTTCACTTGATATATCTCCAACACTGAATTAGACAAAACTGAAAACACACACGAATGTGGGTCTCAATCATAGCCATTACATGTCACAATTCCATATCACATATTACAATTATCACATACTATCAATTCCATATCACATATTACATATCACAATTCCAGTTTTTTTTAAAAAGATGCTAGCCATTCATACTTGAGAGTATCTCAACAGAAATTACCAAGAGAAACGGAAATTTTTACATGTTTGGACAAGAAACAGAACAAAATAATTCAGGAAAATGTTAAGTAAATGCAGCATATCAACAATCACAAATCCCCAGAGGGTGGACAAACATCTACAGTACATTAACAATGTTAATACTTAGCATCTATACACCATTTTCTGAGTTTTGCAATTCATATGAATTACAATTATCACAACAGCCCCATGAAGTATTATTATCCCTACTGCAAATGGGGGTAAAAGCTGAAAGCAAGTGGCTTGCCTAATAAATTGATGGCAAAGATGAGATCCAAAGTGGGAATTTTCTTGATCACAGCTCAGTCTCTTACAATAGACTGAACAATTTTGCCCTGTAGAATACTTGGGATTGCAGGATCAATACATATTCCCCAGAGTTCATGTCACTATATAGAGGTATACATTTATTACATTTGTATCTTGCCCTTCTTCCAGTGAATGTGTATGTGTGAGGGTTATTCCACTCTGTCCTCCAAACAACCATGTGTGATGGTTCATTGGGAGGGCAGCATGAGCTGCGCTAAACAACAACCCTGGGAGAAATTAGCAGGTGTTCCATATATGAGCAAGACTCTAAATAAGAGCAGGCCTGTCCCAAGACTACTCCAGGGAACACTATTTGAAAAAGAGAAAGGCACACAGTGATAATCAGTTCTACTGAGGAATGATTCACACTTGGTATGATATGCACTCATCACTAGGTGACTGCAGCATCAGGTGGCTGATTGTATGTATGAACACTTAGCATTTGTACAGCACTTTCTGTGCATGCAAAGCACTTCACATGGCTTAACTTGATATTGTGCCCTAGAAGGTGAGAAAGCATTATTATCCCCATATTACAGAACTGAGGATGCGAGGAAGTGGCTTCCCTAAAACCATCAGATGAGAATTCATGGCAGGGGCAAGAATCACACTAGGGAAGTATTGATTTTCAGTTAAATCTCTTAGGATGCAACCCTATATACACACTTTCTTGGGAGAATGCCCTACTGAACATGACTGACTGACTGACTTCTAAGTTGACAGGCACAGGATTGTGCTGTGAGCTCCTATACCAAACAAATCAGACTCCACAGTTAGAACCTTTTGCCCACCTCACATAGCACAGTGTTTTTCAATGGAGGCAGTTCACGCACTCAGGTGAGAGATCAAGGCCTGGTTCAGTCATGCATGTACGTCTCTGCTTCTCTACTCTCCATGACTGGCAGCTCAATGCATGAACAGCCTCCACTGAAAAGGACTGCGTTTGAGGTGGCCTGAAGAAAGAGGCAATTTGTATCTTGGAGATTATATCAGTGATCAGCTATTCACAGAAACAAATCACTGCTCAATTTTGTTATCATTAACATGCATGTGTGCATAAGAAGCGCCATACATGTATGTACAAACAAATCAGATGCCACAGTCCAGACAGAGCTTTTATATAATCTCAGGCACAATGCTTTCCCATTGTGGAGTCATTTGACAAATTTAGGTGCAAAATGTCACCTGATCAGAAATCCAGTGGTGTACATGCATTGACTGAAACACTCAGATTGCCATACAGTATGTGGATTTATAGTTCAGTCAGCATAGGATCAGAAACTGAAATTTTAATATCAATGCAGATTGTATTGCATCAACATACCACTTGTAGAATTTGTTATTATGACTACTTGGAAGAAGCAGTGCAATTTCCATTCTCCTAAGCAGTTAGGAAACTGGGAGTGTATCACAGGCACTTCCTTCTCTCTTCTGTAGAAAACTCAGCCTCCCTTCCATGGTTTGTTTTAATCATGGAGTAATGTTGTATTAGACCTGCCCCTGACCATGGTTAACACTGGCAGTATTTCTTGAAACCAGGGTTTGCAAACCCACACAAACCCTGGAACCAATTTCTGATTACAAGGTCAATTCCAGTTAGTGCTAACCATGGTACATGTCAATGCAGGCATAATTCTACACACCATAGTTCAAACATACATCATGGAAGGGAGGGGGAATGTTCATGGGACATGAGAGGAGAAAACAGAAGAGAGGTTACACAAGCTCATAATACAAACTCCATCATCTACCCACAATTAGAAGATGAGGATTACTATGTCTGCCTGGGGCCTCAGAATTTGTATGACTTTTTGTTTCTTTATTTGAAATTGATACTTCCAGGCATTATTTGTTTAACAGAAATATCTGTATACCACAACTCAAAGTCATTTACATAACACACATAGATACCTAGAAAAGAAACATATCTGTCAATAGCACCACACTTTAAAATACAAATTAAGACTATGTTTTAACTACAGTATGAACGAAGATTTCCACTGTGATCGCTCACTTCCCAGCAACTGCTGTGTTTCCTGTCAGTGACTCAAAAGTGCATGACTGATGCAGCCATACATTTTTTTTTAATCAGAGCCTTAATCTTTTATCCTGTCAGGGTGGTTTATATGAAATTACAGGTGGACAGAATATAACAATTTATTAACTTGAAACTGTCATAGAAATGCATCACTATCCAATTCATCAGTGGTACACATCCCAACATGCATGGCCTTACACAATTCATCCTGAGTACAATCTATGGGGATGTCCCTCCTGAGCAAGCTCCACTGAATTGTGCAAGAATGCAATACTAACCCAAGTTGGTAGTCATGCAGAACAAATATTTAATATTCTTGAAAATGTTTACATTCTCCTTTTTTCCCTGCAGTCATGCACAGATCTTTTTGCTGTTTTAAGATGCTCCTTAAGACTTAATTTTTTCTACCTTGCATCCCCTAAGATTTTTCTAAGTTGTTGACATTACTTAACAAAGATACAGGATGAGACACAATGACCTTCAGCATTTCCCCAATCCTGTAAGTGGCAGCCAATGAAAGAGAGGAAGGCACAGAAACACTGAGCATCACAACACCATGTCACAAATCTTCTTTAACTAAACAGGACTAGGGGAGATATGTTGTTTAATGTTAAGGAGTGCAAAGCATTAAGCCACAGTTCTTCATTCTCTGTGGAATGTTTTAAATCAGTGGTTCCCAACCTGTGGTCCATAGACCAGGTGGTCTGCGAGATCTCAGGGAAAAAAACATGATCACCTTCTATCATGTCCAGTGCCTCAAAGCATAACCACAGCTGGCACTTCCAGTGTCTCACTGTGTACTTCCCCATGGACTACCAAATTAGGGCGCAATCCTAACCCCTTATGTCAGTGCTTTCCAGCACTGACATAAGGGCAATGCAGCTCTGAGGTAAGGGAACAAACATTCCCCTACTTTGATAAGGCCTCTGTGAGTGACACCCAACTGCAGGATGCAGCACATGTCCCATTGGCACAGCTGGGTCAGTGCCAATCAGTTTATACATGGATTTGACTCAACACAAATGGCCCCTGCAAAAGAGAAGGAAAGTGCTGATCCCTGGAGAAGGGGAAAATGCATCTCTTTAAAATCAGTTTAAAAAACTGAATAGTACTTTAACAGTAGCCTCCTTAATATATGTGTGTGTGTGAGAGAGAGAGAGCGCAGCTGGCTGACAATCCATCAACACTTCACAATTTATATCCTGCCCAATCAGCTTCAGGGTGGACATATGCAAAACTTGTGCATTCATGGAGCTTTCTGTTTTTTCATTCCTGGTTCCTGGGTAGTTCCAGCTTGGAGTCTTATAGTCTAATCCTGTGCATGTTTCCTCAAAACTAAGGGCCCAATCCTATCCAACTTTCCAGTGTTGATGCAGATTTTGTATTAAAAATCCATGTATAAATAGGCTGGACCTGTACTACACATCTTCCAATTGAGGAACTTCCAACAGGAACCGTGAACTTCCTCAGAAGCCTTATGAAAGGCTCAAAGCCACTGTTTCAGATTGTATCAATTTCCCTTGACAAAAGCCACCAATTATAAAATAGCCTGGCTCTTCCACTTCTGAACACAGTAGGAGTGTTCTTGACTCAAGCCCTGGGCTACAACCTCCACCACTGACCTAGAGAGGATTGCCAAATTTGCACAACCTGTAGAAATACTTCTGAACAAAGCAGTTGCTGAATTCCTATAGCATTTCCTTGCTTTGATACTGTATCTTCCATTGCAGAAGCTAAGAAATATATATGTGTTGCAACGGATAACAGTTTTTTTGAACTTTGATCTCTGCCTTACCTTTGCAACTGAATTTTTTCTCCTATTTACACACATTTCCTCCAAACGCATTGCCATCTGCTTCCCCCTACTGTATCTATTCTATAGCCCAAGTCTCCTTAACAGCTGGATACCATTAAACAATAGTATACATAGTCTGCATAATTTAGATCTACCTGAACTCACTTGTGCATTGGCTCCCCCCCCCAAAAAAAATCAAATTAATGGAAAATGATGAATGAGAAGCAATAACTTTGCACATAATGCAAATACTTGCAGACGGATTCCATTCCCAGCATCTCTAGCTGAAAGGACCCCAGATAGCATGTCTGGGGAAAGTCTTCACTTCTGACCCTGGTAAGTCAATGTCAGTTAGAACAGACAATCCTGAGCTAGATGGGTCAATGGTCCAATGCATTCGAGCATGATAAAGTCATAGAGCATTTGCACAATGTGTACCTGCGATCACCACTTCTGGAAGTATGATAAAGAAAGGTCAGTATTTCCTACAGCACTGCCCTAGCTGGATCCCAAAACACACACAATCCGTGTACCCAAGAAGTCTGCAGGCTTCTGTTTCTCAGAAGCAACTCCCACAGTGCAACCTGGTAAGCCACTTTGGAAAGGAGACTGGAAAGTTGCAAAAGTATTTGTGAGAAGAGAAGAGTTTTCAGACTGTGTTCCAGGGAATGCCTATATTTCTTGGAAGATGGCCAGGAGTTCCTCCAAGAGGTCAGAAATGGCAGACTTACTTAGTTGAAGGGCAGTTTGTTCACCCATTATCAGTCTTGCTTTGAAACCAGTGCTGATGCACTGGACAGTATCCTGCACTGTCCCCTCCTGCATGGTGCTGCCTATCTACCCCAATGAAGCACTGGATGCTACCACTGCCACCAACAACCATGTGTCCTTGGATCTGCATGGTCCACCACTGTCTGCAATGTGCAAACACAGTGGAGTGTCAAGTGGGCTCCAAAAAGCATCTGTCCCTTGGAGATGGGGCAATGGGGAATTCCTGGCCTGCAAAAAGTGAGCATGGCTCTAGAGCTCTCACCAGAATTATTTGCAAACACCAAAGTGATGTTTGCATGATAAACACTGAAGCAAACACTGAAATTCCTTGGCAGCTATGTAACCCTTTTTCAGTAGACAAGTCGATATGGAAAGGGTTCCCTGAAGGCAGAAAGTTTGAAAATCTCAGGCATGGAGGTCTGTTATTCAAAGAAGAGGGGGAAGGTTAAGAAAGGATACAAGTCCTTGCCTAAAGCAGTTCTTCGGATATGGGTGAAGCAACAATAGCACCTTCCATAACTTCAGATTATGACCAAGTTATCTGCCTGATGATCATCTCCAGAAGAAATCTGAACCATCAGGACCAAGAGGCCTTGAAGCTCCCTCTCCCGGACTATTAGTCAGAGGTTCAGAGTTCAACCTCAAAAACACAGTTAACATTCCAGTGCCAAGATGTCCCAAAATACTAAGATTATCCTGAAATTATAATAATTAATAATAATAAATTGCCACAGATGACACAGGACAGTTTAACATGAGGGGGAGGGGCTACAATACTTTTCTGGGAGTAAATACTGAACTCAATTGGACTAACTTCTTAGGCATAGGACTGTGCTCACAAACTGATTTAAAACATTTTTGGGA
Organism: Tiliqua scincoides; assembly: GCF_035046505.1. NCBI lineage: Eukaryota > Metazoa > Chordata > Lepidosauria > Squamata > Scincidae > Tiliqua > Tiliqua scincoides. The sequence continues at coordinate 98,270,851 of NC_089822.1, read as the reverse complement.
GGTGTCCAGCAAGTTGCTGAAACAAACATGGTCATAACGCAGTCATGTGACAGCAGACCTCCCCTTAGAATGCCTAGATGTTAACACCTTAAAAAAAAGAAAGGAAGAGAACACCCTTAACACAATATCAGGCCTGACTCAAGCAGTTAAAGTACTTTGCATATGACTCAGGTTATTGCAGTACAAACAACCCCATTTCCCCTGGCATTTTATCTGAGGGATTAAAATGTCTTTTCTCATTTACAGATCTGAAAACACAACCACTGTGTTGAACATTTCAGACACAATTGCAGCAGTTCATGATAGATTTCATTTGGTCATATAAAGCAGCTGAGTCACCCTGCAATTCATTCCGGTACACAGAAATGGCCAAATGCAGGGGCCAATGACCTTCCCCTACCCACAGACTATCCTCCACTCCCCTCCACAGTAAGTGCGGAGCATTACTCAGCCTCTCACACGTGTGGCCAAAGGGTTCTGAGTTCAGGTTTAACAAGTCACAACCCCTGCACAGGATGACAAAACTGGTAACACCTGCAAATTGCCCATCACAAAACCAAAGGAGGTGTTGACAAAAGACCTGCAAAGCCTGAAATATCTGGGCCTAGTTCCCAAGCCTGAAGATAGTACCTGTCTGAAGAAAATGCTGCTCAGAAGTACTGTTGTTTAATGTAGGTCCTGTCCTGGCAAAGAGGGGGGCTGCTGTTAAAACATTCTTCTGTGAGGAATGGTCAAGGATGGTAACTAATCCAGAAGATAACTTTACTAAATTTGTGTATACAACTCTGTATTGAAGATAGGGGCATCTGCGTGTTCATAGCCAGCTCATACGTGAAGTGTTCTTAATTTTAGCCTGTTATTGTATTCAATAACCAAGATCACCATCAGCCGCCAGACACAACTGCTACAGAACTGACATGTGCCTAAATATTCCTTCAGTGGAGTTTAATAAGGTGATCCAGTACAGTAGTGTATCCTGGAGAGTTTGCTAGAATTGGCCTGCGGAGGCTTGGGCTGAGGCATGAAATTTGCTGGGTAGCCTTGGGCCAACCATGATCTCTCAACCTAAGCTACCCAACAGCATTATCGGGGGGGGGGGGGGGCGTTGGTTGGTTAACTCATCCCTTGAGTGCCTTGGATGAAGAATGGATGCAAGTATGATAACAAAGGGGGAAGGCATCCCCCATGCAGCTCCACAAATAGAGGGTCAAGGAATCTGTCACCCACCCACCTCCAAACTGCAGAGGTCCCTGAAATCATACTCCTCCTGTTTGTGGTAGGTGTGGTTGCCTTTGTCTTGTGGTATCTTGACATTAAGTCCATAACTGGACTTGAGATTTAAAAAAAAAAGCATGGGATTGACAGGTTGGGTGAATGAGTTAGCACAGCAATTTTCAACCATTTTCATCTCACACACGGACAAGGTGATAAAATTGTCAAGGCACACCATCAGTTTATTGACCATTGACAAGGCACACCATGCTGCTGGTAGGGGGCTCAAATTCCCCAATTACCCTACTAATAAACGGCCCTCCCCAAACTCTCACAGCACACCTGTGGACCCTCTGCAGCAAACCAGTGTGCCACGGCACAGTGGTTGAAAGCAACTAGCCCATTCTCCCAACCTGTCAATCCCAGCTTTTTTTTTTTCTTTAATCTACTGGCCAGAGTAATTTCTATGTTTCATACAGTGCCTACCACAGTATTGTACTAGATAAGGGATAAACAGTGGAAGGTCAACAAATGCATAAGTCAGGTTCACATGTGTATGTCTCATTTGGTGAACATCGTCAAGTGAGTCACTACACACCTGAAGAAACCTGTACAAAATTTCAGCTTCCATAAGCACCTCAAATACTATGCTTTTCAATGGAAGGCTCCCATATACATATATACGCACGCGCGCACACACACACACAGTCAAGACATGATGTGCCTGTCACATGTGACAGGGCATGAATGGTACCCCATCACAGCCTGAAGTTTATCACCTTGCCACACAATGGAGCTAGTTGACAGAGAGCCCAAGCCTATGCCTCTCTACTCAGAAGTAAGTCCCATTACAGTCAGTGGGGCTTACTCCTAGGAAAGTGTGGCTAGGATTGGCCTGTTAGAGCCCAATCCTATGCATGTCTACTCAGAAGTCAGTCCAACTGAGTGCAATGGGACTTTCTCCCAGGAAAGTGAGGACAGGACTGCAGCCACAGCCAGCTGCCAGTCAACGAGGGCGCAGGTATCCAGTGCCACGTGTGCCCGAGCCCACCTGCCCCAAGAAGCCCCTTTTGACCCAGGGCGTAGCCCAAGCCAGCGACTTACTTTCTCCTTCTTGGTGCAGGAGGCGCTGCCTCCCTCCGACTGCTCCGCGCACTTGTTGAGCTTCTTCTGGCCGGAGCCGGCCGGCGGACTCCAGGTGATGGGGGCGCCCCCTCCGCCGCCGCCCTTGCAGCCCTCGTTGCTCTCGATCTTGATGAGCCGGTGCTTGGGGGAGATGTACTTGACGGCGGCGGGGTCCGTGGGGGTGGCCGCTCGCCTCTCGCTGTGGCTGCGGAAGAGCTGGGGCGACGCGGAGGCTGCGGCGGAGGCGGCTGCGGCAGCGCCGCTACTGCCTCCCCCGCCGCAGCAGGACGCGCTGGAGAAGGACTTGGAGGAGGCGGCCGGCTCGGCCAGCAGCTCCTCGGGCGCGCAGTACTCGGGCCGGCAGAGCGCCCTCAGCTTGCGCAGCGACGAGCCGGGGCCGCTGTAGGGGTCCTCGAAGTCGCGCTCCTTCTGGGCGCGGTAGGCGCGCAGCAGGTCGCTGGTGTCGTGGCGCGGGAAGCAGGGCGAGGTGTGGTGGTGGTGATGGTGGTGGCTGTGGTGGTGATGGTGGTTGTGGTGCCCTCCGCCCGCCGCGCCGTTGCGCTTGTCCCGGTAGTCCGGCCGCGGCGGCTGCGGGGGGCTCTTGGTCTTGTTGTTGCCCAGGCTGAAGTACTTGTTCAGCCATTTGGCCATGACGGCGCACCGCCGCCCGCCTAAGGCGCACCCGTGGCGCCCATGGAGAGCCCGCTCAGGGCTGCGCGTCCCGGGCCGGCTGCGGCTGGTGGCGCTGCAGCTCCAGTCCCTCCATGGGACCGGCCCCCAGCCCGGCCGCCCTGCCGCCAACTTTTCCCCGGGAGGCGCCTCGACGCGCTCCCCGGGAGCCCGCGCCGTCCCCGCTCCTGCCTGGGCTCCGCTCGCCTCCGAGGCGCCGCTTCCCTCAACTTTGCCGAGTTGCCAGCAGGACCTGACGCACGCAGGCTGCGGCTCCTCCTCCTCCGCGCGCGGCTCCTCCCCGGCGCCCTGCGCTGCCTTCCCCGGCTCCACGCAGCCTTCCCGGGCGCGCGTCCCCCTGCGCTCTCCCGGGCGCACAGTGCCTGCCACAGCCTGGCCTGCGCTCGGCACGCAGCTGTGGGGAGGCGCCTCTGCACCGAGTCGCCCGCCCTCCTCGAGGCGGCGGCGAGGAGCACCAATGAGCTGGGGAGAGAGCGAGAGGGGTGTGTGTGTTCTCTCCCCCCCTCTCTCCCCCGGCAGGCGACTTACTTCAGTGCCATTGTGAGCGAGGCGGCTCCAGCTCCAGCGCGCGCACGGTGTCAGCCAGCTTGCCAACCACTGCTGCCGCTGGAGGTCTCCAGGAGCTCTGGCCTCGCACAAGCGCTCGCAGAGAGGCTCCCAACGGGCAAGGGTCTGTTTCCAGGCTTGACACACCTGGACGGATTGCACATGCACAGACACACACACACACAGCACTTTGCCTACCTGGATGGATTTCTCACACACACCCCTCTTCCCCTGCTGCGGGGCCTGCTGTGTGTGACAGGCAGCACCCTAATTCCAAATGCACTTGGATCAGGTGTCTAAATCCAGTGGTGGCCCCGCAGGAAGGTGGTGTGACAAAAGGCCCAATCCTATCCAATTTTCCAGTGCCAGTGCAGCTTTGCCAAGGGGGCATGTATTTGTACATCTCCCCCAAGGGGGCATGTCCTGTGGGGGGAGGCAGTCACAGAGGCCTGCTCAAGGTAAGGGAACAGTTGTTCCCTTAGATCTGCTGTTTTCAAACTCTCCGGGGAGGTCAGGGAAAGGGATAGTGGAGCAATCTGCTCTGCTTCCGCTTTTGCGGAAGCAGAGTGCAGTTGTCCCACTCTCCCTTTCCCTGACCTGCGGAGCCCTGCAGGTGCTTGCACAGGGCTCCCCGCACACAGAGGCGGCTGCTGCAGGGACTGGAGGGTGCACCCCAGTCTCTGCAGCCCCGTCAGAAGGGAAAGCGGAGCCATCATGCTCCGCTTCCGGTTTTGCAGAGCGGGGTGCGATTGCTCTGCTTTCACATTTCCTGACCTGGAGGGCCCTGCAGAAGGTTGTGCAGGGCTCCCTGCACCCCCGGGGGCTGCAGGAGGCTTGGGCAAGTGCACCCAAGCCCCTGCAGCCCCCCTCCCTGTCTCCTGGCTGCCCCTGCCCCTTAAGGGGGCAGAGGCCAGGACCCACAGGCTGGGATGTCATGATGCCCCAGTTTGAAAACCACTGCCTTAGATCATTGCAGCTGCACTGGTGCTGGAAAGTTGGACAAGATTGGGCCCAATGTCATTTTCAGCCATTTCTGCCCAATGCTGCATATATGCAACAGGGATCAAATGCGTACACCTGTGGGCCAGGCAGAAATAGATTTTTAAACTTCCTGTGTGTGTGTGTGTGTTACCTGTGACCAGATGCATTTTTTCAAAACTGCTTTTTAAGCCTCCCACCTACTTCTTTTTCCTTAGAGACTAAGGGCCAAATCCTATCCAACTTTCCAGCACTGGTGCAGCTGTGCCAGTGGGGTATGCACTGCATCCTATGATGGGGAGGGCAGCCACACACAAGGGAATGTTTGTTCCCTTTCCTTGGGGCTGCATTGCGGCTGCACCAGCACTGAAAAGTTGGATAGGATAGGGCCCTAAGGCCCTACAATCCTATCCACACTTTCCTGAGAGTAAGCCCCATTGACTATAATGGGACTAGCTTCTGGGTAGACATGCTTAGGATTGGGCTTTTGGGGCCCAATCCTATCCAACTTTTCAGCACGGGTGTTTACCTACAGAGCTTACCTACAGCTCTGAGGTAAGGAAACAAACGTTCTCATACCTTGAGGAGGCCTCTGTGACTGCTTCCCCACCACAGAATGTAGTTCACATTGTATGGGCATGGCTGCTCCAGCACTGGAAAACTCGATAGAACTAGGCCCTGAGGCTGCAATTGTATCCAAGCTTACCTGGGAGTAAGCGCTATTGACTATCATGGGACATACTCCTGAGTAGATAGGCATAGGATTGGGCTGCAAGTTGTACACATTTGGACATGTTTTTCTCCTTTCATATTTTGACCTCTACTTCCTGTTCAGGTATTATCAGCTTTGGCTGGTGATATTATTATTATTATTATATTTTTATTATATATTATTATTATTATATTATTAATATATTATTAACAGGTGCTGTGGTGCTAATTCCTTTCAATGCTGCTGTGGTCAATTGCATCATCCCCCACTTCCCCAGCAGTGAAATAACAGGGTGGGAAGTTGGCTTACAGCTTGGCCTGAGGGTGCATCATACAACCACCTTGCTAATGTAAAGCAGGCCAAGAAACCCAGGTGCACTTCTTGGAGTTTGAAATACAATAATAAAAACATAATAAAAAAGGATTTATGTTGCTGATATCAGTCGCTTTTTTAAAAGTACAGTATTAGTTTGGGCCCCATTGCTGTAATCAAAGAATTGCAGTCAATCAATTCTTTTTCATCTTCATCTATAAAATTGGTATTATACTGAATGGCACAGGGATGCTGTGAAGACAAAGACAGACTGGGAGGTGCTCTGCACATTGCAAAATGCTTGTGACACCATTTGAAACTAATTCACACTCCGTGTGCAGGCTAGGGCCCACACTGGGCCCCATCTTACAGGCAAGTGGGAATCTCCTGGGAGACCAGTATTTGATGCGCTCATGCCTCGACTGTGAAAATTATTGGAGAGAGAGGGCCACTGTCTGTGCTTTAGGAGAGAACACAGAAGCAACATCCCATAAGCTGCTATCTCCTGAGCTTCAGGGCACAGCAGCTGCTGATCTCCATCACTGGCTCAGAGCATAGACACAATGGCAAAGGGAAGGAAAAAAAGAAGTGACAGGCATTAAAAATGAAAATGAGAAAACCAGTCAACTCTTGGTCATTTCATGTGCTATTATTATGCATATAATATGACACAAAAATGCTAATTTGACTAAGACTGGGGGGGGGGACGACAGAAAAAATCCTTGGGCCAATTCTCTAACAGACAAAGCTGTTGTGCATTCATTGGTATTTGCTGCACATGGACAGTAAAGAAGCAAGTCGACTTGAAAACACACACAGAACTTGAGACCAGGAATCCTGGCCAATCACAGCTCTCCACTGTCGTCGTCGTCCCCCCCCCCATGACTTTAGAGATACTCATTTCCCCTTCTCACTTCACACCATCAGGGGATGCTAAATTACATCCAGGAGATTGCATGAATCAGCCCTCAGAATGAGGCTCCTGAACAAATGACAGAAAATCAAGTTGTCTGTAAAGTGATGGTTGCATCTGCAATGGCCTTTAAACACAGGATAAAACTGAAAGGTGATGGGTATCCATCACATTTCAGTGGTGCACTGCCAAAAGAGAGAGGGAGGGCGGCTACGAGCCACTTGGCTCAACACATCTACAGAACGTAGGAACTAACAGCTCAATCCTATACTCGCCGCTGCTGCCAGATGCAGCACCACCAAAATGGCTACCACCATATCCAGCGGCACCACCAGGGTTGCTGGAGGTCTCCTCCCCCTGAGGAAAGACCCAAGCCCCATAATGGGAGGGACTTCTCAAGTCTGCATTGGCTATTTTGCCAGCGCGGACTTGAGAACCTCCATGTCAGGCTTTGCAACCCAACACAGTGGATAGGATACGGTGGAGCAGGGATCTGCCAATCCCACCCCCCGTCCCAGGTTGGTCACTTCCCCCACCCTGCTCTCCCAGTCCTCCCCTCGCCCTGGAACGCCTCCGCCCTGCCCCCAAGGCCCTTACTGCCACCTGGAGCTCTTGCCTTGCTTGGAGAGGCGTCCCTCCAGTGCTGAGTCCAGCGCTGGCAGTCCCTGCTCTCCAACTGTCATGGATGTGCCTTACAGCACATTTGTGACACCCAGTGCTGGTGCTGGAGCTCAGCACTGGTGCTTGGCCCACACAGGATTGGGTCCTAAGGCTGCAATCCTGTACACACTTTCCTGGGAGTCAGCCCTACTGAACACCATGGGGCTGGCTTTTGATTATGCATAGGACTGCACAGTAAGGAACAGGAAAACTGAAGGGGAAGGAAATATTAAAGTTTAGACTGCATTTATAATAGAAAGACAGTTCCTGAAATGGAGTACTGTAGTAATAGTCACTTTCTCTCAGCCTCTCCTACTTCACAGGGTTGTTGTGAGGACAAAAGGAGGAGAGCAGCTGTGTACACCACTCTGAGCACTTTGGGGGAAGAGTGGTATAGAAACTTGAAAAATAATACGCAGAGAATTTAAATGCTGGAGTTGGAAGTCATCTAGTTCCATCTTCTACTCAGTGCAGGCAACTATACTGTTGTAGGAGAAGGACAACTGAATGGTCTTTGACATATCCATCCTCCATGTTTCCAGCATCTTCATATTCATTTTATGCAGAACTTTTTAAATGCTCTCCCTCCCACCCATCTTTTGTGGCATCCCCCCCTCAGTTGCAGGTTACCTTCTCTTATCTCCTTCTGCAGCACAGCTCTGGCCAGTGCCTATAAAAGCTTATTGAGTTTCATTCAGTGGTAATTCCATGTGTGGCCACTCCTAATGGATGCTTGTTTCCTCTGTCATTCACTTTACTACATGCTTTTTCAAACCAAGGCTCTCTTGTACCTTTCTCGGCAGCCGTTTGCCTTTTAGAGCTAATTTCACCTTGTTCAGCTGGGCCTCCTTCCCCTCCCTTCATCCTGAGTGATTTCAGTAGCACTGAAAATGAAATTACCAATATCTGATGGTAATAAGGCTCATGCTGCTGACGCTGTATTCTTTAATTGTGCACTAAGGCGGTGTTAGACTTCATGAAACAGAAATGAGAACCCAAAAGGCATGCATATTTAAAATCCAAGTGAAAACAACACAGGCCCAAAACCAGGAGAGGCCAGGCTGGATATACAAAGCCGTGCTGCATCCAGCAGAACGGGGAGGACGTACACTGTGCCAGAGTGTTTTGTTTGATGTGATATAAAAACGGGCTCAAACAATCCAAAAGGAAGAGATGCTGCTTAAAATCATACCTGTTTAGCTCTGCCCCTAGGGCTATAGCCATGCAAGGGGTGGGCGGGCAATGAGAGCCTGAGTTAGAAGGATTTGTGGAGATAAAACTATTCTACCCTAATAAGCAATGCAAGTGCATAATGTTGAACATATCAACATATCATACTTTGGCTGCTCTCCACAATGATCCCCTGCATCGCTGCAATGTTTTTACTTTGGGATCATCATTTCAAGCCTACTACAGGCTTGATCCTTGACATACACAACATGGAGTTTGGCAATTAGTGGTTTTTCTGTAACCACCTAGGAGAAGAATCTCCACTGAAGTTTGTCATTCCCAGCCTTGGATTCCAACCTTTGGCAGTTTGCAATACTCACTTTCAATCTGAAGGCAAACATGACCTCTGAATATGTCTCCAGCTTATATTTCAATTTAAACAAGAGAAGAATTCAACTCCCTCCCCCTCATCAGACCTACTACTGAGGTCATACTCGGCTCATAACTGGGCTCAAACTAAACTGAGCTATATCCTGATTTGAGGATAAGATCACTTAGTTTGTTGAACTTAATTACAAATCTAATTGGGGAACATGCCTGTCTTTGCCTGTGACACTTGTTATCACTGCCATGCCCATCTTGACCACTAGGAGGAGGGTGAAAGCACACTTAATTCTGCAAATGCAGGCATTTAACCTATACCTGATGAAAACCCTCAATTTAGAGGTCCTCAATTCAACAGACTTTGGAAATAATGGACAATTTTCAAGGTTGCAGGGATCTGTGAAGCCCTACCCTAACAGAGCTCCCTCAGCAATGCCAAAAGAGCTCTGTGAGGTAGGTAAGGGTCTTCTAGCCCAATCCTAAAGGTGGCGCTACCGCCGGGTGCAGCAGTACCAAAGCAGCTACCGCTGCATCCTATAGCCCCGTGACAGTCGCCAGAGGTCTCCTCAGGGAAAAACCCCAAGCCCTACAGTAAGGCTTCTCAAGTCTGTGCCATCCATTTTGCCAGCACAGACTTGAGAGCTCTGCCGGTCCCAACCCCTTCCACCCCGGTTCCTCCCTCTGCCCTGAAATGCCTCCCTCCACCCCCAAGGTCCTCACCACCGCAGGAGCTCTTACCTAGCTCAGAGTCAACTGGTGCTAGGCTGGCTCAGGCACTGACTCAGCGCTGGATATCACAGGCATGCCTTACGGCATGTTTGCAATACACAACACTGGCAGTTCACTTGTACTGCCGGTGCTGAAGAGCTCAAGATTGGGCTCTTAGGACCCAATCCTGTCCAATTTTCCAGTACCGGTGCAACTGTTACCCTGCTCATGCCCAATCTCATCTGATCTTGGAAGCTAAGCAGGGTCAGGCCTGGTTAGTACTTGGATGGGAGACCGCCTGGGAATACCGGGTGCTGTAGGCTTATACCATAGTCTTTCAAGACTGAAGGTTGCCAACCATGCCAATGAGGCATGTGCTGCATCCTGTGGTGGGGAGTCTATTTTTACTTTGGGATCATCACAAAGGGCTCCGCAGGGTAAGGGAACATTTGTTCCCTCACCTCAGGGCTGGAAAGTTGGATAGGACTGGGCCCTTTGCAATCCTATACACACTTTTCTGGGAATAAGTCCCATTGAACTCAATGGATCTTCCTTCTGAGTAGCCTAATAGGATTATGATTGTGCTATAAAAGTGCTGGAAGCAGGGTTAAATAAATAGTTCCATGTCCCCAAAGGGCCCACAATTTAAAACAAGAAGTGAAAGAGATGAGAGCAACTGGAAAAGAAGTCATGCTGGGATGACAAGGGACAGTTGCTCCACCATCCCCCAAATGTAAGAGGACACCACTTTAGAAGGTGCCTCTTTGCCCAGTTAGTATGCAATAATTTGAACTACTGGAGGTCTATTTTGTTCCCTTGACAAGTTTAATCTAGAATCTATTTTACTCAGTTTACATGTTTGTTCAGGGATGCTTTTACTATACACTGACAGTAGTCCTAATCCTGCTCAAGTTCTTCATAACTAATGGAACAAGTTACCATGAAACAGCCTCATGCTTGTGCCAGTCCTGACTATGGGCTGTGTTGGATTATGAATGAGTGTCACAGCTGGACCAAGACCATAAGCAGAGAGACCAAGAAGTTGATTGGAGTATCTATGAGTACATGTGCCTGTCTGCCTGCTGCATACACAGTTTAAAGTGCAGTTTGAAGTAGAATGGAGAATTAGCCAGTTCATGAAAGTTTATGCCACAATATCACAAGGGGCAGCTGTCTTAGAGCCTAATTCTATTCATGTCTACTCAGAAGTAAGTCCCATGATAGTCAGTGGGGCTTACTCTCAGGAAAGTGTGGATAAGATTGTAGCCTTAGGGCCCAATCCTATCCAACTTTCGGTATAGCCACAATGCAGTCCCATGGTAAGGGAACACATGTTCCCATACCTTGAGGAGGCCCCAGTGACTGCCCCTCCACCACAGGATGCAGCATACACCCCACTGGCACAACTGCACTAGCAATGGAAAATTGGATAGGATTGGGACCTTCAAGTGTAACCCATTGATTTTAGCACAAACTTCATTGGACTGGGACTGTTGTTGACCAAAAGTTTATTCTGAAATGAATAGGTTAGTCTTTCAGATGGTATTAGTTTCTTGGTTGTTCTTGCCACAATCCTTCAGTCTTGAAGGTACCATGGGACTCCCTTTTGTGTGTGAGCTTGCTACCAGAGACTGCAACTCTTTTGAAAGTTAACAAGGTGAGAACTCCAGCTATGTGGCCTCCAAGGAATGAATTCCATCCCCCCCCCCCCCCAAACATTCAGCTAGGGTGTTAAACAGGAACACAACACATAATCTAAACATTTGCCTGAGTGTCAAGGTGTGAATGCCAAACAATTGCTATAACACCACAGGGGAGACCATTTCTTTTTGCAGTGTAGGGAACCCACCCATAATCCCCATTCAACTCTGGCTGCATTTCAATTAAGATTTTAGGAACAGCTAAGCAAGGATGGTTTGTTTGTGCCACCATAGAACAATGAAGTTTGGGCTCTGGATGAAATTCTTAGACGCTATGTGAACAAAGAAGGACAATCCAGCCAAAGTGAAACAGTTTTAAGTCTTACTGAATACAATGAGAGAGAGATTTAAGCACATACCTAACTCTCCCATGACATCAATAGCATGCTCAAAGTGCTTAATTTTGGCTGGATCACACCCAAAGAAATGAAGAGCTAATCTCTTTTGCACTTTAAAGAATTGATCAAGGGATTCTGTGTTATCATTGTTTTCCCCGGAGGAAAGGGAAAGCATTTGTATATGGCCAGTGAGTCATCCTCCTTTGGGACTTGAAGGTTTTGTCATCCTACACTTTGGTCATATTATAATAACCCAGCAGCATTTATGCAGCACATTGCAAGTTGTGCAAATTGCTTCACATACATAAGTTCAGTTAGGAGGGCAACAAGGATGGATTCATTTATCTATATAGTTATAGGGGGCTGAGACTCTCTTAAGGCCACCTAGAGCCCAATCCTATCCAACTTTCCAGCACCAATACAGCTGCAGTGCAGCCCTGAGATAAGGGAACAAATGTTCCCTGACCTTGAGGAGGCCTCTGTGACTGCCCCCCCACCACCACAGAATGCAGAGCACACCCCACTGCCACATCAGCACTGGACAGTTGAATTGGGCCCCCCAAGTGAGTCCAGCAGTGGTGGACCTCCCATTATAGTCAATGGGACAAATGCCCCACGTATGAAACTTTAGGACCCTGTGGAAGCCTCTCTGAGGCTCCTGATGGCATTGGAAACTGTGGAAGTTTCCCTGATGCAGTCTGGGGTCATGTGAGGCTCTGTGAGCCTAAGGTGAGTGTAGAGGGGGCAGATTTGCATGTGGGGGGAGGTGGCGACAGCCTGTGGGGAGGATGCCATCATGGCACGGGGCTGGAGAGGTCCACCACTGGAATTCAGAAACTTCATAAGAAGAGCCCTGATGGATCAGGCCAAGGGCCCATCTAGTCCAGCTTCCTGTATCTCCCAGACGCCCACCAGATGCCTCAGGGAGCAAACAAGAAAACAAGATACCCATATTCTGTTACCACTCCTTGCATCTGACTTCCCTGTTCAGACACTACACTTTCCCTGCTTCTGCTTAATAAACAGAATTTGCTCAATATGCTGATCCAAATTCAGCCCACAAGCCATGTATGTGTGGACTTGACAGGTGCTTTAGGAGTCATTGTCTCCTCCCCCAGCCTTTTGGCAATCCCAAACATGCGGCAAAATCAGGAGGCTTATTGCCCTGTTGAGCTGCAGTACATGGCAGATGGACTATGTGTAGGTATGCAATGTGCTGACATTGTTTGTCAGAATGTAAATGAAAGACATATTATAGACCTTCTATGTGTTTTGATTTTTGGAACAGTAATGCTTTTCAAAAGGTAATTACAGATGAATGGAATTATTTTGCACTAGCTTTTTTTTTTTTTTTGAAGAGACACTTTGACAACAGTCTGAGGCTAAGAGGCAAAGAAGGAAGGCCCACATCCAGGGAGACAGACCAGGGACAGACTGCACTTGCTCCCGGTGTGGAAGGGATTGTCACTCCCGGATTGGCCTTTTCAGCCACACTAGACGCTGTTCCAGAACCACCTTTCAGAGCGCGATACCATAGTCTTTCGAGACTGAAGGTTGCCAATACAATACAATATAGCTTTTTTTTAAACAAATAAATGAGGTAGCACCTGAAGTCACACCTTCCCTGGAGACTCCTGAAAGGCCTTTTTGTTTTCAGTTGTGCAACTTGTACAAGGCACATCCCATTTGGCATGCAAGAGGAGCACTGCCTGTCCCTTGCAATCAAAGGGCTCAGTTTATATCCCTGCCGCCTGCAACTTCCTCCCACCTTTCTCCATCTCCTGTCTAAGAGGCTGGGGCTGGCTTGTAAATGTGATTATGACAACACAGTGTCATGGATACATACTGCACAATCACAAAAGAGGATCCCATCGGTAGGGCTGGCCCAAATGGATCCACAACCTGATGCCATCATTGTGGCTGCCACCAGCAGCCCCCCCCCCCCAATCTCAGACAGAAAACAAATACAGCCACTTACCATGGTCCTTCCCATGCAAAACCTTCTGACAAAATAGCAAATGGAGGTCAACTGGAAACTTTTAGCAGGTCCCACTCTTTCTGTTTTATTTAAAACACCAGTTCCCAACCCGTGGTCTGGGGACCATAGGTGGCCCACGAGAGCCTGAGAAGTGGTCCATGAAGTCTCAGGAGAAAAAATAGCTTTTGATCACTTTCAGTGTCTCTCTGAGCAAGCAGTCCCCCATGGACCCCCAGAGAGGGCGGAGAATGAACTGCCTGCAGCTGCAAGTGGCAGCAAACCACATATCTGCTCTATAAATAATACATCTCTAATATAAATATTTTCTAAATACAGGCAGCCTACATTATCAGCGAGTTCGGTACCCATGAATTCTTCATCTGTGCATCTGCATGGTGCAGGCAGGTCAACCTGGAGCCTCCGGAGGTGAGGGAAGCTGCATTCCTCTTGCCTCCAGAGTTCTTGTGGTCAGAGCCTCTGGACTGACCAGAGCTCAGCTCCAGTTGAGTTTTTTTTTGGGGGGGGGGGGCAGGATGGAAACAGCAGACTCAGGGTTTTATTGCACATTGAGCCTGGGTGACGCACATGTTTGTTGGTTTTGCAAATGCAGACTGGACAACAAAATTGTACATGGGCACATGCCACCATCTCACTCAAATACTGAACTTCATGCTACATGAGCTACGAGAAGAACCATTGGCAACGGCAGATGCAATTTCCACATTGCTTGGTAAGTTGGGTTTGGCTCATGATTTCTCGACATTTGGTTACCGTACACTTGATGACCAGCGGTCAAATCTGTGAACACAGAATATTGTATTTAAACAGACTTCAGGTGGTATGAAAGCCTTATCAATGATGTTAGATCTGTGATGGCCCAGACACAGAAATCATCACCTGCTCATGACAGCATCAAGTTGTAAGTGTGAACCAAAGTTTTGATGGTTGTAGATCCTAAACCCGAGAGCTTGTGCCAATGTTGTTTTTCAGGGCTTATCTTTGCCAAGAACTGCTCATGCAAATGACCTACTCATCTGAGGCTGAGGCTGAGGCTGAGGCAATCCTAACCACTTTCCTGAGAGTAAGCCCCATTGAACAAAATTGAACTTACTTCTGAGTAGACCAGGTTAGGCTTGTGCCCTAAGTATGGTCAAAAGAACTGCTCAGGGAAGATGTCAGGGTCTGCTCAACAATCAGATCCCCCCACCAAAGAAGTAGCCATTATGATCTTCTATGGGCAGCTCTTCCACTGTTATAGTAGCTGTGCAAGAAAACTATTTGCAAACACAGCGATTGCATTATTTCCAATAATGTCTGCATCATTTCAAAAGTAGAAGTGTAGCCAGAAAACTACACTCATACGTGTAATTACATGATAGGATCTCTCTCTCATGTCCATGTTTGGTACACCAAGAGTAAAGTTGTGCAATCCAATAACAAACAAGCCACAACTGCTGAACTGGTCCAACAGGCACTGTCAGAAAGCTTATAGCTCATGTATTTTGATCCAGCCTGACATGTCAGCAGCATAAGGAGGGGAATAAACTCTTACAGGTACTGTTGGTCTCAGTGTTCTGATCCCAACATCTCCTCCTTTAACAACTGAAGCAGCTAACATCTTTGACCATGCCCCCACAGTTAGAACAGAACACAGATTGCATTCTGGGCAGCCTCATGAAGAATTTGTTATGGTATTCAAAATGAGATGAAACCAGTACATGGACAACCATAGTCAGAACTGACTGGCTTAAGCCATTTCTGCCCAACGCTGCATGTACACAACAGGGATCAAATGTGTCCACCTGTGGGACGAGCAGAAATGGGTTAATCAAGGATGCAACTGGTGCATCAGCCTAAAGCACCCTGAGTCATAGCCAACCCCTGGGCACTCAGTGCAAGCTTGAGTCCAGGAACACTCCAAGTTGCAAACCTGTGCCTTTAAAGGGAGTGCAACCTCATCTACAAAAAGGTTGCTAATCCACAACTTGAGATGTGGATCTAATAATGGCACCTCTGTCCTTTAGCCTTTATTGCAACTTGTATACATAAGACAGTTCTGTGACTGCAAAGATGTGTGTGTTTCTAAGTTCAAGGGGTGGTGGTGAAATACCTTGAGATTCTGAATATTAAAGGTAATATAGTATATTTACCATACTAAGCTGCAATCCTATGCACACTTTCCTGGAGTAATCCCCTTTTAACTCAAGGGACTAACTTCTGAGTAGACATGCATAGGATTAATTTGAGTTTTGGAATTGCCAGATGACTACCTAGAGCATATACATGTGTTCTGGCTAAATCTCCCTGATGGATATGGAATAGAGGCAACTATGGCCATTCCCACCCATTCCTTGTCCTGTCCTTTCCCCCTCCCACCTCACCTGCTGTGTAACATCTGGAGTCTCACTCATTCCAGATGGTGAGGATGAAAGTGGATGATAGGATTGTAAAATGCGGCCATGTCTCCCATGGCATCCGGGGACTTGAAAGGTATACACATCCTCTCTGGGCTGTGACCTGGCAACAATGTTGACACAGGAGAAATGGAAAACAGCCATCACTTGCTGCCTTTCTGCAACCAGAGCAGAGAGACCGAGTTGGCAAGTGCAAAGTGGCTAGGGCTTGTAAGAAAATGACATTTCATTCAGAGGCCTAATTACAACTTGCTGGCCTGTGATGACTATCTAAAGACTCACCAGTTCACCAATTTACTGCACAGCCTGTTTATTATTGGGTAGCCGGCAACTGCCCAGCAATTAAGGTAAACTAGTGAGTTTCACTGAACTGTGAAAGCTTCATTTGTTAAGGCATGCAGTTGAACATTGTATATGCATGCAGGATTTGTAGCCAAAAAAAGTACAATTGCAGATAAATAGGTGGGTCAGTTCAGGAATTTTGGATTTTTTTGTTAGCTGCATGAACTTACTTTATTTTGGGGCCCTTTAAAAGAACACCTTTCTCTTAAAGGAGCCTTGTGACACTGTAAAAAAAATATCAAATTTGATGTGCCTAATGCTGGCCCCCTTACCTGGTACCCCCTTACCTTCTGCCCCTCCCATTCCTTGGATTTTAAAAGGAAGAAGAGAACAGAGTGGAAGAACAAGTATAAAGATACTGTAACTCACCAGTCTCCTCCACTTTTTCTTTCAATCTGTCCCCCTCTTCCTTTCCAAAATCCAAGGCATGAGGGAAGCAGCAATGCAGGTGAGTGGGGAGGTGGATACCCCCATCAAGCTGCTGCCTGCTTCAGTTGGCCTCATGGATGGCTCTGCCTCAGATATCTGGCCCTAGGTGCATCTGACAGAGGTTCTAAAAAGGTCTCACACCTGGGTATTTCCCCCATGCCTGGTCTTCATAGGTGGAATCAGAACTCACACAGTTCTTGAGAGCTTTTCAAAACAGTCTTTTGGAACTTACTCTTCAGGTCCCTCTCAGAAGCATTTTGTGTCCAGGGCATGGATGAAAAATTGCAAAAGTGTCAAGAGGGTGAAAATGCTAAAGACCTTTTCCTTGAAAAATACATATAAAAGGTACATTCCATATGACAGCAATAATAGATGCAAATTGTAGGTCACAGATAAATCCCAAATCTCTGATAAGGACAATATATCACTCAATTGTAGAGATCGATCATGGTCTTTCTACAAAACAATCACTTTACTCAATTAATATTCATATTTTATTATTGACATATCTATTACTGGCTAGCTTTCCCATTTCCAAGATATATAAAGATTTTACACATCCATTCATTTCAATCTGGTTTTGTTCTTGCTAGGTGTTCTGCCCTGGATGTCCATTCACCGGCTGTAATGTCTACATCAAATCTAGGAAATGGTCACAGTGTCTGACTTTATGTCCAATGCAAACACTATGTTCAGGACATGGGTTTCCAGGAGGACTTCCACCATGCACAGTCTCTACAAACTTAGGCCTTGTTCAAACTGGCCCTTAACCTCTCATCAAACAGCTCTATAGAACCCTGCAAAACCTGTTTGCTCAGAAGCCAAGATGAAATGGAAAAAAAATTGTGAACATATATATCATGGAGGAATTGTGTGGCTCTTCTCATCACTGCTTTCAGTCTCTTTCTCTGATAAGTGACCAATTAAATACAGCCTAGGTTTTGGGGCACTTATTTGATCTAATTGATTAAATTAATTAAATAGTTGTGATGTGTTAATAAACAATGGGGGTAACAAAACTGTTTCTGGACTGCCACCTTTCAGACATTAACAGCCCAATCCTATCCACACACTTTCCTGGGAGTCATTCCCATTGACACTAATGGGACTTACTTCTGAGTAGACATACATAGGATTGTGCTGTAAGCTGCAACGATGCTGGTTAAATAATTTGGTACTTTATTTGAAAGATTTATATACCATTTTTCTAATAGTCAAAGAAGTGTACAACAAGAAGATAAAACATACAAAAGATAAAATATTGAAATTCAATTAAAACAGTTAATTAGAAAATGAAACAGAGCAGATTAAGATGTACTGCAGCTCTAAAATAACATAAAACAGCAACAGGAGTTAAAAAAGAGTGCCTATGTAGTTCCCCCCTTCTCGAAAGCCAAGTGAAACAAACGGGTCTTTAAACCCTGGCAGAAGCCAGGTTTAATGAGAGGTCTGTCCTCAAGTCTTCTGGTAGCTGATTCCAGAGATGAGGTGCCACAACCAAGAAGACCCTGCACCTTGCTGCCATCCCTGTGGCTTCAGAAGGTAGTATTATAATGGCACTACATGTAGTATTATAAACCACATAGTTAGGGTTCATTTGGATATTCTGGTTGCACTTGACCACACAGATGCTGGGACACTGAACTGCATGCCAGGACTGAAGGGATGTTCTTCTGCCTTTCTTCCTGGAATGGGGTCACTGCAGTGAAGCATCATCCAAACAGGTCTTGTGAGAACTACAAATGGCAGTACACCTGGTTCGCAGGGCTGGAGTGGTAGGCCCCCCACTCAGGGCAACAAGATACAATAGAGGTCAGTGTGCCTATACCTTTAACCATTGTGCAGAAGAGGGAATTTAAGCAGGTGCTGCTGAACTTGGAAGGGTTTAAAAAACTGCACCTGCCAAAATTTCTTCTTTTATATAATGGTTAAAGGTATAGGCACTCTGTCCTCCATTGTATCTGGTCACCCTGCTCCCACTTTACCTCATGTGATGGGCCATCATGGTGAGGTATTTTCTGAATGACCTGAGCCTTTGGTGGAAATCATCTAACCCAGTGGTTCTCACGTATTTAGCACCAGGACCCACTTTTAAGAATGAGAATCTGTCAGGACTCACTAGAAGTGATGTCACGACCAGAAGTGACATAATCAAGTATGAACATTTTAAACAAAAATAGGCTGAAATCCTACCCACACTTATCCAGGAGTAAGTCCCATTTATTACCATTGTTAAAAGAATATACAAAGTAGCTTGTTAAAAGTATAGATCTGTCACATCCCCCCAAATGCAGTCACATCCCATGGTAGCATCAAGCCTAATATATTAAAAATAAAATATTGAAAAGAATGGGGACCCACCTGAAATTGGCTCGTGACCCACCTAGTGGGTTCTGACCCACAGTTTGAGAAACACTGACCTAAGCTGTTAGCTGTTTCTCTGAAAGAGTTAAGAGTCGTGTAATACATCGAACCTGTTGGGTATAATTTATTTAGGCTTTTGATAAAGTTCCTCACACAAGGCCATTAAGGAAATGAACTAACTTTGGAGTGGGATTTGAAAGTCCTCAGAGGGATTAGAGGCTGGTTAAGAGATTGGAAGGAAAAGCTGGCAACAAATGGTCGAGTCTCCGATTGGAAAGAGACTCATAATGAGCTTGGCTGCCTGTGGGATCAGACTGAGGAATGCTGATGTTCGGTAGCCGTAATAACCTGTTAGACAGAATAAATAGTGAGCTGGCAAATTTTTGCTGATGACATGAAATTATCTAGGTTACTTTAAACTGGGGGAGATTTTGAGGAAGTCCCAGAAGGATCCAGCATTGCAAGGCAAGTTGACAACCCACAATATATATGTAGAGGTTCTGCATCTCAGCAAATTTAAAGTTATTTTCCCAGGAGGGAGTAAAAAAAGGTCAACCTTCTGTGCAGATCAGAACAGAGCTGAACCTGTCCACTCCATTTTGATGGTGGTTGAAAAAATTATCACTAGTATTACTAGCATTTGAGAGACATCAAGCATCCATATACATTCTGAAGAAACATTGATTCAGCCTCTCAAATACTAATGATAAGTTTTTCAAGTACCAAAACAGAATCAGCCTATATTCCAGCTAAGTATATCAAAGGGACAAATCCCTTTCAAAAGAGGAAGGGGCTATTAGTCCTGAATTAATAACATTGTTGGAGTTATTACGGCTGGAATCTTAAAAATAGTTGACTGTTAAGTAAGTCTCATTTGACCTATGAGAGTAAAGTTACTTCTGAGTAAATATGCATAGGATTACACTGTATGCATGCATAAGAAAGACTCCTCAGTTGCACTTTCCCCCACAATTTATCCTTTGGTATGCCAAAAATAAGACTTTTAAAACTTGCTGAAAGCCCCTTTCACATAGAAATACCTTGCCCTCTGCCCTGGTTATTGCAACCTGTCTCAACAGCTGCCAATATCTTCCCTCTGCTAAGATCCTCCCTAATTAATACCAATGTTTACTATTTCTTTCTGTCTTCTCCCTACCTCTCATCAGCTTTTTCTAATCTACTAACTTGTCCCTCAGTTACACTTGCCAGGGTTACATTTCAGGCAGAATACAGAGGAAGAAACCTGGGTTGGGGAGCATCCCGGCTACATCTTTCCAGCAAACCCATTTCCTTGGCTGTTCATCACAAATGTTTGAGTTGACCTATTCATCCCCTTTGCAGTCTGCTTCTCCAGTGTATCTGTTTGAGGAAACTGTGGAAGATCTTTTACAAACAGTTCTACAACATCTTTTCACTGGGCTGATTCATTCCTTCAGTTGAGATGCTATTATTAGTATTCTCCTGCCTTTGGCATTTTAGTGCACTAGAAAATGTGAGTCCGTTACACTTAAAGTTTTTTTTTTTAATAGTCTTTTCAGTGTACACCTGAAGTTGTGTTAACTAATGCATTATTCAAAGGGATTCAAACAGTTCTTCTACCATACGAAAGCCTCTGGTTTTTCCTGGGTGCTCTGTGCCTCACTGTACATTCAGATGCACGTACAAGGGGGAAAGAATGTCGTTTTTGAATATCCAACCATGTCACTGGCAAGCAGCCATGAGGTTGTAAGGCAAGGTATTCCTGTGCACAGTTGTGTAACTAGCGTTGAGTGAGAGGACATCTGCTTCAAATGCAACGAGGACATAGGGACCAAATGAGCATTAAATATCATGTACAATATTATTAAAGAAATGTTATACAGTGCAATGTTTTTATTTTTAGCAAGGTATAATTAAGCATGCTGTCAAAAATGAGTGGTATGTGAAATTCATATATTAGTGACAGGCAAGTTGCCCTGAACTTGACTCCAAATGGGCTCACCTACTGAGATATCTGAGATGAGTTGAAGCTTACCTCATTACCTCAGACTTATCCTGAGCTCCAAGTCTTGTCATGCTCCTAAGGATGTCATTGAGAATATGCACTGAGCTCTCCCCACTCCAAAGACCCTCCAGAGAACATGACCTGACCTCCACAACCCCAATCCCTTCAGAAGTTCTTCTTCTTTGTGTCTTTCTCCCACTTATGACACAGGGCCCAATTCTATCCAATTTTCCAGAGCTGGTGCAGTTGTGCCAGTGGGGTGTACGCTGCATCTTATGGTGGAGGGGCAGTCACTGAGGCCTTCTCAAGATATGAGAACATGTGGTCCCTTACCATGGGGCTGCATTGGTGCTACACTGGGGCTGGAAAGTTGGGTAGGATTGGGCCCACAGCCAACACACATACCACCTCCATGAACACTCCTTTCCAGTCGCATTATACTATGGCCAGCGGACAGTGGTGTGGTATTAACTGTGACACGTTGGAAGGATTATCTCTGCAGTTCTGTGAAGTGAAGAGAAAGTGACATTCTGCAGTGAGCACCACCATAACAATGTAATTTATCATCATTCGCACGGCATAAAATGCATTCTTAGTGACAAGCCTTATTAATGGAAATGGATTGTTTTGTTTCTCGGCCGTTTGTATTCATTACCACAGTAACCGAATCTCTGGTTTTGTCAGAAAAAAAACATAAAATTTAATCTTAACAGTGGGCTAATTTTTCCATATGGAGTATTCCACTTCATCACCAACGTCAGACTTCGAGCTCAGGGTCCTTGATCATATTGTGCTGATGTAAATACCCCAAAGTAGTTGGCATGTGATGAGGCTTGCAATTTGAGACTTTACTCAAACTTGCCTCTTGACTTGGCAAGATACTCTTCCCTTGTATCTTCCCCACTGAGCAAAGAGGCACCTTTCAAAATGGCCTCTCTCTTATATTTAGCAGAGGCAGACTAATGGTCCCTATTTAGTAGAGCCATTTTTTGTAGAAGGCAGGACCAGTGCAAGTTGAAGTCAAGTCTGTAGCCAGGATTCTAGAGGTGGGGGGCAACCATTTTTTCAGGGGGGGGGGGTAATTAGGTATCTATACTGGTGTGCAAAATGAAGGATAAGTATGGAGAAACATCAAAGACCCATAACTAACCCAAATTTCATTAGGAGGAAATATTTTGGGTTGGTTTTTTTTGAAAGATGCATTCATTATCTGTAAAGCAATCTAACAATGATCTGCATAGAATAAATGCATCTCTGTATGCAATGTAAAATCTATTTGTCTACTTAGAAATAACATGCAACTTGTCCTTTCATTTTGGATACCAGTGCAATACACAGACTTGCAACACTGCAAAAGTAAAATATATCACTATGATACAGGTAGTATTTACTTGTATTGAAAGCCTTTCATTTGCTGACAAGTAAATTTACTTTACCTAAAAGTAAGAGGAAAGATATTGAAGTAAAATATAGCAAAGTCATGGAACATTAGTTTTTTACATTATTCATTACTTTTAAAAAGCAAGGTACAGAAGATTTGAAACTACCTAGTAGAGCTGAATTAAGAACATAAGAACAGCCCCACTGGATCAGGCCATAGGCCCATCTAGTCCAGCTTCCTGTATCTCACAGCGGCCCACCAAATGCCCCAGGGAGCACACCAGATAACAAGAGACCTCATCCTGGTGCCCTCCCCTACATCTGGCATTCTGACTTAACCCATTTCTAAAATCAGGAGGTTGCGCTTACACATCATGGCTTGTACCCCATAATGGATTTTTCCTCCAGAAACTCGTCCAATCCCCTTTTAAAGGCGTCTAGGCTAGACGCCAGCACCACATCCTGTGGCAAGGAGTTCCACAGACCAACCACACGCTGAGTAAAGAAATATTTTCTTTTGTCTGTCGTAACCCGCCCAACACTCAATTTTAGTGGATGTCCCCTGGTTCTGGTATTATGTGAGAGTGTAAAGAGCATCTCCCTATCCACTCTGTCCATTCCCTGCATAATTTTGTATGTCTCAATCATGTCCCCCCCTCAAGCGTCTCTTTTCTAGGCTGCAGAGGCCCAAACGCCGTAGCCTTTCCTCATAAGGAAGGTGCCCCAGCCCAGTAATCATATTAGTCGCTCTCTTTTGCACCTTTTCCATTTCCACTATGTCTTTTTTGAGATGCGGCGACCAGAACTGGACACAATACTCCAGGTGTGGCCTTACCATAGATTTGTACAACGGCATTATAATACTAGCCGTTTTGTTCTCAATACCCTTCCTAATGATCCCAAGCATAGAATTGGCCTTCTTCACTGCCGCCGCACATTGGGTCGATACTTTCATCGACCTGTCCACCACCACCCCAAGATCTCTCTCCTGATCTGTCACAGACAGCTCAGAACCCATCAGCCTTTATCTAAAGTTTTGATTTTTTGCCCCAATGTGCATGACTTTACACTTACTGACATTGAAGCGCATCTGCCATTTTGCTGCCCATTCTGCCAGTCTGGAGAGATCCTTCTGGAGCTCCTCACAATCACTTCTGGTCTTTACCACTCGGAAAAGTTTGGTGTCGTCTGCAAACTTAGCCACTTCACTGCTCAACCCTGTCTCCAGGTCATTTATGAAGAGGTTGAAAAGCACCGGTCCCAGGACAGATCCTTGGGGCACACTGCTTTTCACCTCTCTCCATTGTGAAAATTGCCCATTGACACCCACTCTCTGCTTCCTGGCCTCCAACCAGTTCTCAATCCACGAGAGGACCTGTCCTCTAATTCCCTGACTGTGGAGTTTTTTCAGTAGCCTTTGGTGAGGGACCGTGTCAAACGCCTTCTGAAAGTCCAGATATATAATGTCCACGGGTTCTCCCGCATCCACATGCCTGTTGACCTTTTCAAAGAATTCTATAAGGTTTGTGAGGCAAGACTTACCCTTACAGAAGCCATGCTGACTCTCCCTCAGCAAGGCCTGTTCGTCTATGTGTTTTGAGATCCTATCTTTGATGAGGCATTCCACCATCTTACCCGGTATGGATGTTAGGCTGACCGGCCTATAGTTTCCCGGGTCCCCCCTCTTTCCCTTTTTAAAAATAGGCGTGACATTTGCTATCCTCCAATCTTCTGGCACCGTGGCCGTTTTGAGGGACAAGTTGCATACCTTAGTCAAGAGATCTGCAACTTCATTCTTCAATTCCTTAATAACCCTTGGATGGATGCCATCAGGGCCCGGTGACTTATTGATCTTTAATTTATCAATGAGGTCTGAAACATCTTCTCTTTTAACTTCTATCTGACTTAACTCCTCAGTCAGGAGGGGCCATTTGGGCAGCGGTATCTGCCCGAGGTCTTCTGCCGTGAAGACAGATGCAAAGAACTCATTTAATTTCTCTGCCATCTCTAAGTCTCCTTTTATCTCCCCTTTCCCTCCCTCACTATCCAGAGGGCCAACCGCTTCTCTGGCGGGTTTCCTGCTTCTAACATATTTGAAGAAGCTTTTATTATTCCCCTTAATGTTGCTGACCATGCGTTCCTCATAGTCTCTCTTGGCCTCCCATATCACCTTCTTACATTTCTTTTGCCACAGTTTATGTACCTTTTTATTCTCCTCATTAGGGCAAGACTTCCATTTACGGAAGGAAGCTTCCTTGCCCTTCACAGCCTCTCTAACTTGGCTGGTTAGCTATGCGGGCACCCTCCTGGATTTAGTGGAACCCTTCTTTCTTTGCGGTATACACCTCTGCTGGGCCTCT
This sequence comes from Tiliqua scincoides, assembly GCF_035046505.1. Taxonomy (NCBI): domain Eukaryota; kingdom Metazoa; phylum Chordata; class Lepidosauria; order Squamata; family Scincidae; genus Tiliqua; species Tiliqua scincoides. Next base: position 98,246,152 of record NC_089822.1, on the reverse strand, counting down.
ATTACTGTTGTTTTAAGCAGCTTCCATGCACTCTGGAGAGATTGGACTCTTTTTACCCTCCCTTTCAACCTCCTTCTAACCAGCCTCCTCATTTGAGGGAAGTCCGCCCGTCGGAAGTCAAGGGTTTTTGTTAGAGATTTGCCTGGTATTCTTCCCCCAACGTGCACGTCAAAACGGATCGCAGCATGATCACTGTTCCCCAATGGCTCAGTAACGTTTACATCTCTAACCAGGTCCTGCGTACCGCACAATATTAAATCCAGAGTCACCTGTCCTCTGGTGGGCTCCGTGACTAGCTGATCTAAGCCACAGTCATTTAGCACGTCAAGAAATCCGAATTCTCCTATCTTTCTGAGAATTGAATCTTCTTAGAACCTTTTCCACACTTACGGTATTTTTCACTCCATAAGATGCACTTTTCCCCCCCAAAAAAGTGGGGGGAAAAGTGTGTGCATCTTATGGAGCGAATACTGGGGGGCAAGGTCCGCACCGGGGGGCAAGGTCCTCATTTGCACAGGCGCCACAGGGGGAGGGCAGGCTTACTTTAAAAGTAAGTTTTCCTCCTCTAAAAACTAGGTGCGTCTTAAGGTCAGGTGCGTCTTATGGAGCGAAAAATACGGTGAATTCTTGGTTCTCTTTAGCTCAAAAGCTAGGTATACTAAATTAGCCATTCTGGAGTGAGACACTGATAGTCTTTAATTCGTGTAAGCACTGAGAAGGTCGATTCACAAACTGCTGTGCTACATGCAAAAGTTCTTACTGCCGCTAACATACTGTAACAATCTTCAAAGGCAAAGGTATATTGCAGGGGTGCTCACACTTTTTTGGCTTGAGAGCTACTTTGAAACCCAGCAAGGCCTTGAGATCTACCAGAGTTTTTTTACAATGTTCGCGCCATCATAACATATAACATTTATGTGTACAATGTATGTTGGTGTACCTTGCATAATAATAATAATAATAATAATAATAATAATAATAATAATAATAATATTAAAACTTTATTTTTATCCCGCCCTTCTCCCTAACGGGACCCAGGGCAGCTAACAACATATTAAAAAAACAGATTTTAAAAACATTAATACATAGCAGATAAAAACATTTAAAAAACACATTATAGAGGCCATAAAAACAGTAGTCAGATTAAAAGACAGAATAAAAGAGCAAGTCACCGAGGAATCAAGCCTGTAAAAAACTAAAAGATGTATAAAAATGTTAAGGCCAGAAATCAGAAGGCTTGTTTAAACAACAGTGTTTTCAGGCCTCGCCGAAAACTCTCAAGAGAGGGAGCCATTCTCAAATCAAGGGGAAGGGAGTTCCATAATGTTGGCCATTTAGTTATTTGATTTTTCTCTGTAAACCGCTTTGTGAACATTTAGTTGAAAAGCGGTATATAAATACTGTTGTTGTTGTTGTTGTTGTTGTTGTTGGTGCCACTACCGAGAAGGCCCTATTTCTTGCAGGCGCCCCCCAGACCTCCTTGGGTGGCGGCACTTGCAAAAAGGCCTTCTCTGATGACCTGAGATGGCGAGCCGGATTGTACGGGAGTAGGCGGTCTCAAGATATCCTGGCCCAGAGCAGTATAGGGCTTTAAAGGTCAAAACCAGCACCTTGAATTGGGCCCGGAAACGAATGTGCAGCCAATGTAGTCCCCGGAGAAGCGGACTGAAAGAGTCAAACCACCTGGCTCCGGTGACCACATGGGCCGCCACATTCTGTACTAATTGTAGTTTCCGAACCGTCTTCAGGGGCAGCCCCACATAGAGCGTGTTACAGTAATCTAACCTTGATGTCACCGTGACATGGATCACCGTGGCCAGGTCTGCACGATCCAAGTACGGTTGCAGCTGGCGCACCAGCCGAAGCTGAGCAAAGGCCCCCCTAGCCACAGCCGCCACCTGGGAATCCAGGAGCAGCTGCGAGTCCAGGAGGACCCCCAAGCTGCGAACCTGCTCCTTCAGAGGGAGTGCAACCCCATTCAGAGCAAGCCGATAGTCTACCACCTGCATCGAGGATTTCTGAACCAGGAGAGCCTCTGTCTTATCCGGATTTAATTTCAGCTTGTTAGCCCCCATCCAGATCCTCACTGCTTCCAGACAGCGCTCCAGGCCCTCAACCGCCACCCTGGAGTCTGGAGGAAAGGAGAGATAGAGCTGGGTGTCATCAGCATATTGATGACACCTCACTCCAAACCCCCGGATGACCTCTCCCAGCGGTTTCATGTAGATATTAAATAGAATGGGGGACAGAATTGAACGCTGTGGCACCCCGCACCTCAAGGGCCAGGGTGTCGAACAGGCATCCCCCAGCACCACCATCTGGGACCGACCCTCCAAGTAGGAGCGGCACCACAGCAAAACAGTGCCTCCAACTCCCAACTCGGCCAATCGGCCCAGAAGGATACCATGGTGGATGGTATCGAAAGCCGCTGAGAGGTCCAGCAGGACCAACAGGGACGCACTCCCCCTGTCCAGTCCCCGGCATAGGTCATCCACCAAGGCGACCAAGGCAGTTTCCGTCCCAAAGCCTGGTCTGAAACCAGATTGAAAAGGATCCAGATAATCCGCTTCATCCAAGACCCTCTGGAGTTGGGCCGCCACCACCCGCTCAATTACCTTGCCCAGAAACGGGATGTTGGAGACTGGCCGATAGTTATTCAACACAGTGGAATCCAGGGAGGGCTTCTTCAGGAGGGGGCGAACCACCGCCCGCTTCAAGGCGAGTGGCAATGTCCCCTCCATCAAAGAAGAGTTGACCACCCTCCCCGTCCACTCAGCCAGTCCCCCCCGGGCCGCTCTAATCAGCCAAGCTGGGCAAGGGTCAAACAGGCAGGCAGACAGCCTCACACTCCAAAGGAGTCTGTCCACATCCTCAGGCTGCACAAGCTGAAAAGAATCCCACAATACTGGACAGGCAGTTGCCAAGGGGACATCATCAGACATTGTCAATGTGGCATCCAAGTTGCGACGAATACGATCGATTTTATCTGCAAAGTGTTGGGCAAACACTTCACAGCGGCTGACCGTGTATTCCTCCTGGACTAACGAAGGGGCCTGATGAAGGAGGCCCCGCACCACACGGAACAGCTCTGCCAGACGGCTATCAGCAGACGCAATGGTAGCAGAGAAGAACGATCTCTTCGCTGCTACCACCGCCACGGAGTAGGCTCTATAATGAGCTCTACTCCGTGTCTGATCGGATGCATCACGAGTTTTCTGCCACTGTCGCTCTAGATGCCTGCCCTGCCGCTTCATCATTCGCAGCTCCTCAGTAAACCAAGGAGCCGCTCCAAGTCTGCGGCGTGGCAGAGGTCGCTCCGGAGCAATCTCATCCACAGCCCTGGACATTTCCCCATTCCAGAGGTCGACCAGGGTCACAGATGAGGCACCAGTCTTGGCAGTGGGAAAGTCCCCCAGGGCCCTCAGGAAGCCTTCAGGATCCATTAGCCTCCAGGGGCGGACCATAGAAAACGGTCCCCCACCTCTGCGGAGGTAGGAAGTCGCAACAAGCCTAAACCCTACCAGGAAGTGATCTGTCCATGACAATGGAGTGATGTTGATCTCCTCTACCTCCAGATCATTGCCCCCATGCCCAGCTGTAAACACCAGGTCCAACACGTGTCCTGCTGTATGTGTCGGGGCCCAGATCTTCTGGGACAGGCCCATGGTTGTCATGGCAGCCATGAAATCCTGAGCTGCACCTGCCACAGGGGCCTCGGCATGAACATTGAAGTCCCCCAGCACTAACAGGCGGGGGGCCTTCAATGCCACCCCCGAGATCACCCCAGTCAGCTCAGGCAGGGAGACTGTTGGGCAGCAGGGCGGGCGGTACACCAACAGAATCCCAATCCTGTCCGGCCCTCTCAACACCACATGCAAGCACTTGAACCCAGGAGACTGCTGGACAAGGCACCTGGTAAGGGAGATGGACTCACGATAGACCATTGCAACTCCCCCTCCCCGTCCCTGCAATCTTGGCTGCTGCAACACCTGGAAACCTGGCGGACACAGTTCAGAGAGACTAACGCCTCCCTCCCCATCCAACCACGTCTCCGTAATGCATACCAGGTCGGCTTTCTCATCCAGGATCACATCCCGGATGATACAGGTCTTGTTATTCACCGACCTGGCATTCAAAAGCAGCAGCTTCAGATCCAGGGACTCACCGCCAGGACCACCAAGTATCCGAGAATTGGGGGAAGGACCAGAAGGGGAGATGATCTGCCTATGATGAACTCTCCTTCTCCTGTAATGGCCTGTCCGACCCCCACCACCATATCTCCCCTGGCCCGTCACACTCTTGATAGTGGCACCCTTCCCTTCCCCTAAGCTCCCTCCCGAGAGAACAGACATGTGGCGAGGCCCACCTTCTGATACTGGCCTGCAGGCAGATCCTCGGCTGTTAAAATAACTATTGCTCCACTCTCCCCAGCCTCAAACAAAAGGGGAGAATCTCCGACGACTGTTGATTGGACCACTGTTCAAGATGGCAGCAGATCTTCCAGGCATGAGCCCCAGGCTAAGAGCCACGGGCCAAGAGCCCTTTGGCTCGCGCCAAAGGCTGACGCCTCTGGCAAGCCCAGCAGTGATGTAAATACCTGCCAGGGAAGGGAGGAGGAAAGCAATCAGGCAAGCAGGTGGACAAGCTTGCAGACGCCTCCCCTCAGCCAGCCAGTCCCCCAGCTTGCATAACCGCATGAGCCAATATTGCACAACACAACATAATTAACTATAAACATTTTTATAGTTTATAAATAAACAATATTTTATTGTTTTATAACAATACATTTTATTTATTTTAAACTTGTAATTACTTTGTAATGCCTGAGCTTGCCCCAAACCCCCCAGGGCACACCTGAGGACTGTTAGTGGAACACTAGGCTGGTCTAGCCAAGCCATCCTTCTTACTCAGGCTTAAGTGGCTGGGGGGGGGGGTAGATGAATGAGGGCCAGGGGAATGGATCTTGAGTGGATGGGACAAGTGGGGGGGCACTGTACAGGGGGGGCACAAGTGAGAGGACAGAGTGAGTGGGGCAAGAAGGCAAGAGGGGAACAGGGACTTTTCCAAGTCAGGACCCCCCCCCATTGAACTTTCCTCCCCAGTGTCTGATTTGGGAGCCCACCACCACCATCTTCCTCATCCTCACCCTGGTCCAACTTTGTGCCCGAAGTCTGCCATGCGTGCCCACCTCTCTCTGGGTCTCGGCTGCCCCTAAGGTCGGCAGCGCCTCCTGGCTGCCGCCCGAGCAGTGCCGTGCGCCCCCCGGCCCAGCGGCGCATGGATCGCCGGCCTCAGTGACCCAAGCGCACAGCTCACAGTCGCCTCCTGTGACTGCCTTGAGTCCCACAAAAGAAGAAAGGGGGAAAACAGATCAACATAGACACACACACACAGACACATTTGGCAAGGCTGACGAAAGCTAACAGCACAAGAAATATGCCAGTTGTGCTTCTCCTTAATGCTAAAGCAGCCCCCCCTTCTCTCCTCCCACCATCCAGATGTTTTTTGTGTCTGGTGGCCTGGAAGAGCCACATGTTTTCCCAAATCCTGACAACAAGATGTACCCATGACCTATGTATATACAACGTCCTGTTCTATTCAACATCCTATTCCAGGCAGCAAAATGTGCATTTATTGCAAATAAGCCTGTAAGAAGAGGACAGCCCCACCCCACATACACACAAAACAGCCCCACCACACACAAAACACACACACCATCCCCACCATCACCCTCCACACACACCCCACTACCACCAAACACACAAAACAGCCCCACCCCCACCCCACCCCACTCATAAAACACCTCCAACACCATCCCCAACACACACACCTCACCCCCACTACACACACACACACTCCACCACACACACACCACTCCACCCCACCACAAACACAAAATAGCCCCCACCCACCACACACCCCACCGCCACCGCACTCACAAAACACCTCCACCACCATCACCAACACACACACCTCACCCCCACCACCCCCACTGCACGCACACACAACACACACTCCACCACACACATACTCCACTCCACCCCACCCCACCACCACACACACAAAACACCCCCACCATCACCACCCCGACTACACACACACACACCCACACAGATGGACCCAAGAAGGCAGATGCCACTGACAGCCACTGTCACCCGCCTGCCCCACTTCAAGCTCTCACCTCCCAGGGAGAGCCCGCAGGAAGGGGGGGCAGCAGCGCCCACAACTTCGCGGCTGGCCCGGAGGCATCAACAGAGATTTCAAACATCCGCTCATGGGACCAGAAAGGGCGGCCCTCTCCATCCAGGCACGGGCGGACCCGGGAACGCTGCCTAGAGAAATGAAACGCCTAGACCATGGGGGGTGGGCGGCGGGGGGAGCCCCTCCCCTCAGGTCTGCTACTTCCTCCTCCTCCTCCTCTTCCTCGGGCACGCCGCTGCCAGACTGTGCTCCCTCCTCCCCGGCTGTCCTCGGCTCTGCAGACTCCCTCGGCTTCCTTCTCCGGCGCCACCTTCTCCGACGCCCCCCAAGGAAGCCCTGCAGCCAGCATGGGGCAGAGGAGGGAGCCTGCCAGGCGCCCAGAGCTGCCCGGCCAGCCTCGGCCCCGATCCTCCGCCCTGCGGCCAGCACGATCCTCGCACGCCTTGAGCAGGCTCGGGGGCTCCTGCGAGGGGGCAGAGTTGGGGGGGGGAGCCCGGCTGGGTGACTGTGGCTTGCCAGTCCTCTGTGTGTGTGTGTGTGTGTGTGTGTGTGTGTGTGTGTGTGTGTGTGTGTCAGTGCCTACAGACAGGGCTCCGCGATCGACTAATTTTGCCTCGGGATTGACTGGTCGATCCCGATCGACGTATTGGGCACCCCTGGTATATTGTATAACAATATACAAAGGTTTGTATATTTCACTGAAGAAATTTCGCTTTTCAATTTTGTTCTTCTCAAGGAAATGTTTTACTACTTTCATTTCTTCTTTACTTGGAATGGTAATATTGAAATTTTTTAGATAACTAAGCCTACATTTTCATCATCTAAATTTTCTGCTGCAGTTATTGCCTGAAGAATCTCTTCATTGTCGTGGAATCTTCTTTTTATTTCAGCTAGCACTACATCCAGAATTTCAAAAAAGTCAGAAGCATGCTTACTGTGGGTGTTGCGACATGATGCTCTGTTACCTGTTGTTTCAGACACCACATAATCATCAAGTAAGGAATTAAATTTCCTTTTCCTTGACATTTTCACTTCTTCCTCTTTAGCCAGTTTTGATGTTTCCTGCAGAATTGATTTCAAAGTCTCACTGTTTCTTAAGTCTTCTAGTGAACTTTCTGTAGCTTGAATTAAGTTATAGTCCTGCTCCAAGGAAATTTCATGACTTTGGAGTCCCTTATCTACAGGAGAAAGAGTTTCCAAAATATTTTCCATTACCATTAGACAAAATCCAAACTCTTGCTTACACATTATAAGATGGAGACCAGTGCTAAGAACCACATCTTCCCCAGCAAATCTTTTTCCATTATTTATTGATATTAGTTCAAGAATTTCTGATATATGTTTGTATTCTTCAAAAATTGTCCTACATACCTGAAGATGTCCTGGCCATCTCTGTTCCAGCAGACGAGAAAGAGCTTTGCCTTATACTCAGCAGCTACTACCCCACGGGACAAAAAGTTGTATAATTCCACACATTGTCCAAAAAATGCCCTCACCATTGGCACAACTTCAGCTGCTTTAACTATAACTAAATGCAGCCTGTGGTTAAAACAATGGACGTATGGAATTTCTTTCTTCAGTTGTTTTTTTTTTAATTAATGCCTGGACACCACCTTTCTTGCCACTCATAACTGATGCTCCATCATAACATTGGCTCAACAGATCGTTAGGATTTAAACCATACCTTCGGAATGTATCTAAAGTTGTGTTTGTAAAAGTCTCAGCATCCAAAGCGGTTGTTGTCTCTAGGGGTAGCATGGATTCATAAATTTCACCATCTTTAACATATCTAGTAGCAATTGCTATATTTTCTCTTTGATTTTTGTCTTTTGTTCCATCCTCCAAGACAGAAAAAAAATGGGACATCTGCATTCTTTATGTCATTGGAAACTTCCTCTTGAATGAGATCAGTCATTACTTTATTTCATTTTGAATTTCTGGGGATTGGTAAATGGCATTCTTTGGAATAATTTTATAAAATTATTGGACCATTTCTGCTGTTTGGGTCTGGTAGGACATGGTAGGCTCTGGCAGGCCAGAGTTATGCTTTTCTCTCCCCCCCCCCCCCAAAGAGAGGCTCTACCAGACCCAAACAGCAGAAATGGTCCATCCAAAATCTCAGATGCCAGAGCTATGCTTTTCTCTTCCCCCCCCCCAAAGAGAAAGGCCCTACCAGACCCAAACAGCAGAAATGGTCCATCCGAAATCTCAGATGCCAGAGCCATGCTTTTCTCTTCCCCCCCCCCCCAAAGAGAAAGGCCCTGCCAGACCTAAACAGCAGAAATGGCCCATCCAAAATCTCCTGTCTGCTCACCCCAAATGAGGCCAGAGTCACTCAGCAGCAGCCTCCAGGGTCCTGCAAAGTGCCTGCAGAGCCACTCAGCTCCCAGGAAGGTGATTGAAGGCACTGAGCACATTCCCTCCAGGCTTTTTCATGCCTGCCTCTCTGGTGTCCTGTGACTATCAGCAGGTTGCTATGATTGGCCCCTAAGGTGAGTTACTAAGCATCAGCAGCCTGAGCTAATTGGAGGAGGCTGCCTGCAGGGAGGGGCTGAGCTCTCAAGGAACAGGAGCTAAATTGGAGGACACTGAACCACTTTTACATGACAAGTGTGGAAAAAATGCGGGGGGGGGGAACTGCTGGCAAAAACCCTCTGCCCCCCCAGCTATGGCCCTGGTTGAAGTGATGTCTGAAACAGTGCCCTCGTTTTCAGACCCCTCAGAAAATGTTCTGTGCATGCACCTAAGTTGCCGCTGTTGCCTTCTCCTTCTCGCTTGGACATTTAAATCAGGCTGAGCCGCTGTGAGGCACTGAAGAGCAGCACAGTGCTCCCAAAGCCCCCAGCTTACATGTATCTCTGCTGCCTTGTCCTTTCCTGAAGCACGCAGGCTGGAAGCACACAGAATAACCTTCCATTCCCAGCATCCTCTGCACTTCACAGTATGCCAAGTATGCCATTTCCTACCAAGAAATGGTTGGGCAGGAATTGCAGGCATTGGTGGAGGACAGGTAAGAGAGGTGGGGTGGGGTTTCTTTGCTTCCACCTCCTTCTTACTCATTCAGGTGGGGAGGCAAAGCTAGCACGTTTTGATTGCTCTTCAAGCCACAGAGTCAGCAGAACACTGGCCCTCTGAAGCATCCATCTGTCTGTGGCATCGCTTCTGCAGTTGCCATGGCTGTTCCAACCCTCCTCTTGTTTGCTCTCAGTGAGCTAGGATTGACATGCATTGTGAAGCAACTGGGTTGTGAAGCAACTGGTGAGCTAGAGGGCCACCGCCTCCACCAGCTCTCTGCTCAAAGCAGCCACTTCACTCTACATTGTGACTGGGCCAGAAACCATTTGCTGGGGTCTTCTTAGTGTTACTTTTAAGGTTGTGAGCTCCTTTGGGACATGGGACCATCTTCTCATTCCTTTTGCTATGTAAGCTACTTTGAGAACTTTTTTTAAGTGAAAAGAGGTATGCAATGTTAATGGCATTGTATATTTATTATACAGTAACATCCAGGGCTTGTGTGGCAGCAGACACCATAGTGCAGGAGTAGCAGTCTACCCCAGCAAAATACAGAGAACAGCACTCCACTCACCGGTACAGTCGGATGTCTGTCAAATGTACAGTAGGGTGGTTCACTTAAGAGGACTGCTGTATATTGAACACTGGTTGAGGTATAGTGCTGGTTGGCAACCTTCAGTCTCGAAAGACTCTGGTATAAGCCTACAGCACCCGGTATTCCCAGGCGGTCTCCCATCCAAGTACTAACCAGGCCTGACCCTGCTTAGCTTCCAAGATCAGACGAGATCAGGCATGTGCAGGGTAACAGTTGCTGTCTAGAACCTTGGATTCTTGTTCACCTACATTCCAAGCCTAGCCTTGTTTACTCAGAAGCAAGTCTGACTGTAGCCAATGTATAGGATTGCAGCCTTAGAAACGGAGGGTCAAACTGCATGTTGTGTTAAATGCATGGTTGCTGCTGTTTTTTTTTAAAATATTAAATAGCATCCTTGGGGGAGCAGGATCAGCACCCTGGCATGCCAAAAAAGGTAAGAAAGGCATCCATTGGCACTCATGTACTTATTGTGGCAGTCTTTGGATGGCCTTTAAACTCCACTTCCAGTTTTTGGACAAAAGCCCAAAGTGAAGCTTTAGGCCATTTGGAGCCTTCAGAAAGCCTCCTGCCCTGAGAAGTGATGATTGGGGGGGCAGCATTCTATTTGATGGGGGTGTGTGGCATTTTGTGGTCCTGGCCCCAGGAGGCACAGGGGCCAGGATCACCACTGTTGTGGCTCTTTGCAGTGACACAATAAATTTTTTTTAATTCAATAAGCAAAAGCTTCTGTGAGTCCAAACATATCCACCGAGAAGGCCATTTCTGCACAATCCACTTTTCTGGCTTTATCACCTTCTCATCGGCCACATGATGTATAAACTCAGAGAACTGTCATTTACTTGAAATAAGGCTCCGAAAAGTCATGGTTTCAGACACTAACCAATCAGCACTGCCCACAACAGTGAAGTTCCTGAACCATTTTGTTGCAGAACAGCCTAAGACAAGAAAAGGTGCACTAGTACATCATGTAGCAAGGGTGCTTCTAAATTAGTTCCACTGCTCTCCAGGTATTACACCTGCCTTCTTCACTCTCTGGTTCAACCAACTATTGAATGTACTTTGGTAGTTCTACACTATCATTTCGTAGCCTGGATTTCTCTTTGAACTTTTGAATCTGGTCCTCCTTTACTGTGCTGCAATTTAGACTGCATTGTGCACATTAGATTTCTGACCTGAATGGCCTCTGGCCAAAAGACCCAGCCCAGATCCTGGCAGCTTGATTTATATTAGTGGAAAGACCAGGAGGTGATCTTGACATTCAGTTCCTATGGTGAATGGTGTCATGTAAAAGAGAGCCAGGCATTCTCCAGATACTGTAACTTGTTTAATTGCATCGATACAGGGAAAATCAGCTCTAATGAGACATAATTTAAGATGGCTAAGGTGACAAAAGGTATGAGGAATTGCATTAGCAGTCAAGATGAGCTTTAGAAAACAGAATCAGGAAATGCTGAGAACTTTTAATGAATGAAATGTGACGCAGGGGATGAAATTAATTACCCCAAAGAAAAAGATGTTGGAAGCTTTCTCTTAAAATAGGAAGATCACAGGTTATGTGTTATGCAGCATTAAAATCTTGCATAACCAATTGGCGCAGTCTTATGGCTGGCCAATTGGGTGGTGGATCAAAATCCTACCATCCGATTGGCCCTCTAGTTTAGTGTTTCAACAGCACCAAATATGGGGAATCTGGGTGAACCTAAAGGGTATAAAGCCAGAAGTGTTTGCCTTGTTTTTTTCATTGCCAGGTTCTGTTCTGAAGATGAAATAAGTGTGTTGAGCCGTTATCTAAATGCCTTCCTTTATTCACATGGACCCACTATTTAGCAGTATGTCTAAACCATAGTCTTAAACTGGTTTGATTGTAATTTCCTCTTCTTGGGAACCCTGGGAATTGTAGTTAGGGGAAGGAGGGTGAGGGAAGGATTCTGGAACAGCGATGTCTCAATAATCCTCACCAAACTATAATTCCCAGGATTCTTTGGGAGCAAGCTATAACAATTACTGGTACCAATGAAGTTAACAGTAGTATAAATAAGCTTGTCATGTAAAAATCTGAAACAATAAATAGCAAGTCACAGATCAGGAGGAAACAAACCTCATCAGTTCTTGAATCCAAATTTCTTCAGGGCACAAAGCATAGCAACTGCTTGGCATGACAGTGAGTGTTACAGAACTTGGGAAGCTCCCGATTTCCATCCCAGCAGGAATCTGGGAAGGAAAATGAAAACTGCTATTAGGAACAGGACCCCAGGACACACCCCATTGCAGTGAAATGCCCTAAATGTTATATAAATGCCAAGTCCCACTCTCTATATTAGCCAGGTAGGATGCCCATTTGTGTACACTGTGTTGATTGGAGCGGAAGTAGAGAGGGCAGGATTGGAAAGGGTCTGTTGAATGTCGAGACTGACTCCCTGTTCGACCTACAAATGTCATACACTGGTGGGGTAGGAGGGCTGCACAGACATTCCCACGTGGATGTCTGGCTTCTTGCTGGCAATTTGGAGTGAGGAGGCAAGGAAAGATTTAAATGTCTTCTCCCATGTTTTATCAGAACTCCACCAATGTTTCTATTTTGAGAAGGGTCATCAGGGTGATTACAGAGAGCTGCATGTAATGTCTGGTTTGGCCCTAAGGGCCATTACTCCACATCGCCGCATCTCAGCTTTCTGGGGTCTTCACAGCAAACACTGCAAAGATGCTTCATCTTTAACAGCATCTTTAACAGCAAGTCTTCCATCAGTTATTTTTGGCATGCAAGAGGAGCAACTGTAAATTCCTGGGCTGCCTGGGGTTGGGAGGAGAAAGTGGGCTCAATATTGGTGGCTTAGTAAGCCCTCATTTAAAAGAGGGAAGGGGGGAAAAAAAACAACCACATCAACCCTAAATTAATATCTGAACTAGAAGCTAACTCATACTCTGAGGGTGCTCAGCTTGTGTTGCAGTCTGTCATCACCTGGAAATTAATCTGTCAAATATGATTAACCGTGTCAGGAAAGGAGGCTACCCAATTTTCCCTAGAAGAGGTTTGTTCACTGATGAGGTCAGAAAATGATCACCATTCCTCATCTCTTTCAACAAAGGATGTTACAAAGCATTTCCAAGGAGCACTGTGTGGGTTATGGTGCTTCCAGCTTCCTCTTTCCTTCCCTTAGCACCATGTCTCCCTTCTGGAGGGTGCAGAAATAGGAACTTGGCACCTTTCTTTCTCAATGGGTTCTTACTCAACAGCAGGTTGTTGTGTGGGTGAAATTAGGGCAGACATTTGCATGTGAATTAAAGTTTTGCTGATTTGAGTTCCTTTTAGGCATTGCAGCACCAGTCATCACTTTTGACTTGGAATTCATTGAAGTGAATGTACGAGTATTTGAGGCTAGCAGGGCTCTGTTTTAAGCATTTCTGCCTTGCATATATGCAACAGGGACCAAATGTGCACAGCTGTGGGCTAGGCAAAAATGGGGGATTACTTGGCTTGTGGAAGCCCAGCATTTCCCCAAACAGTGTGTTGAAGCGCATGAGTGCATCTGAAGTGTGCCTGGGAAGCTTGAATTGCCGTGTTGGATGAATCCACCAGTTGCAGAAGGGTAGCCTCATGCAATGCCCACACCCCCTTCTCATTAAGGATATTTGGGCAGATACATTGGGAGTCAGGTAGCACCAAGATGCTCTGACGGTACTATGGCTGACAGATACAAGGGAATCCCATCGACATCCCCCAATTGTCCAGAAAGCACAGCCCCATCCCTAAGCCGGGGAAAAGAGAGGGCACAGTATTCACTGAATTATCCTGAATGCTAACCCACTCTTCTGAGAGCTGATTGAGAAGATATACAGTATGTGTATCTTTTTGATTGAAAGAGTGTGCCTGTGTGAATGTGCCTGCAGTTTCAATCTACAAACCCCCCCCCCCATGTCCTAGGTATGCACTATCTTGGACACAACACCAGCCTTTATATAGTACATTTCAAATGTTTAAAGCACCTCACTGTCAGAGAGCCCAGCATGTGAATAAGGAACCTTATGATCTGAAACCAGAGGCAACTATTAGGTTACTTGCCTGTAAGGCTGCAGGGTCCCTCCTCCCTTCCCTCCTCCCTCCCTGCAGGGTCCTTCAAGCAGCAGTTCTTTCAGGTACAGCAGTGCTACCTTAAGCCTCCACCACTTAGCAGTCTCTGTTTGGTTAGTTTGTCAGTCAGTGTGCCAGTTCACTGTCTATCCTCCAGTACATGATCTAGTGTGCCAGAAAGGCACTTGTCCACCAGTCCATGAGCTAGTGTGCCAAAATGCCAGTCCAATAAACCGGCAAGGCTCCTTTCTCTCCAACTACAACCCACAAATTCACATTGCTTCAGGTGCTGCTTTTATCCCTGCAATGACCTGGCTGTCTCTAGTGGCTGCAGATGTGTAGCACACCCAATAGTGATTAGAGCCCTGGGGTTAACTAGGTTTCCTGGCTAATCTTGAGCAAGGGGCCACTGCTAGCACCACAATATCTCCTGGAGAATCTTCCGTGATTCCGATACAATTGGCAGGACCTTTGTAGCCTGTGGATTACAGGCCAAGTCTAGAATGAACATGAGGACTCTGATCTTCTGCCTTTGCCTGAGAGCCAAATCAAAATCCCACAGCAGGCAAGAGGTGGTTCTGTGTTTACTCCCAATTATATGACACAGAAGAAGATGGCAAGGGCTGTGCTCCTCACTTTAGTGGGCAAGGTAAACTTTGTCTTGCTGAGGTATTTAGCTCACCCACAAGAACCTGGGAAAGTGGAATGTCAGTATATCATTAAAAAATCAAAGTGCCCTTAGGATCCAACCCTTATTTCCTTGTATAAATTCCACTTAAGAAACCCAACACTTCCAAATGTCTCGCAAGCTTAAAGATGCTGCCAGCTATTTGTTGTTCTAAGGATTTCTTTCAGGGAAACTCTGAGAGATCACTTTGTTTGGAAGGATCAGGAATTCTGAATTCAGAGAGGGAGAGGCTAGGAGAGAGTGTGCAAAAGAAGCTCTGCCAGTGGAGATTTAACCAGGGATGGCAGAAGGTGATCTCTTGCCCTTCACTGCCCCTGCCTGCTGTTCAGTAAGATCCCATTGAGAAAGAAAGATGCCAAGTTTCTATTCCTGCACCCTCCAGAAGGGAGATGTGCCCACCACTGCCCCGTTCACTATGTGGAAGGAGATGAGCCTATCTCCTACCCCAGTGTTATTCAAACTGTGATGCGCGGCTCCCTGGGGAGGCACAGGGATGTCCTCTCGCAGCGATACAGTCATACCATCTTTCCAGGGCAGAATGCGAGCCCCTCTGTCTTCTGCACTTTTTATTTAAAGCAGAAGAAATGGGGGGGGGTTGCTCAGCTGCTCCCTCCTGCCCACCCTCTTCTCCCTCCTCTCCGCCTTCTATGCCGCCTTCTATGTTCGCTGCATTGATCCTTGTCTGGTTGGTTCCTAGTTCCCAGCCTGGGATCACTTCTCATCAAAGTGAAATCTCTCTTTTCAACTCCTCCCTCTTCCACTTCCCCCTTTCGATCTCCAAACCTTCCTGCTTTCCTCCCCCTCCCCAAATAAAACGCTTCCTATTTTACCAGTCACCAGGGCTCTTAAAGTTGTTTCCATGCAGCTGGCAAAGGGGGGGGGGGGGAGAGACAAGCACACACTTTACTTGGCCAAGAGCAGAAAAAGGG
Organism: Tiliqua scincoides; assembly: GCF_035046505.1. Lineage (NCBI taxonomy): Eukaryota > Metazoa > Chordata > Lepidosauria > Squamata > Scincidae > Tiliqua > Tiliqua scincoides. The sequence goes on along the minus strand of NC_089822.1, from coordinate 98,230,658 downwards.
AACAGTTTTTAAAGTGATTTATAAATCTTGTTTGACTGAAGAGGAGAGGCTGTATTTTTAAAGTGATGAATCTTGCTATTTGAAGGGAATACTTATCAGCCATTGAAGAAGTGATTGCCAGCCCAATCCTATTCACACTTTCCTGGGAGTAAGCCCCATTGACTGTAATGGAACTTACTTCTGAGTAGACATGCAGAGGATTGAGCTGTGCATCTCCTAGTACAGGAGACAAATCAGCCTCCTAACCAAACCCTTATCAGCTCTGATATATTTTCATGGTCTATTTTTATTTTCCCCACCAGCTGCTGGAAAAATTTAATATAATTTAATTAATAAAGTGTTCAATCCTATCCAAGGAGAATGGGAGAAATGACTAGTTGGATTGGGGTCCACAGGGGTGTGTGTGTGTGTGTCACGTTGGTCAGACTGGGTGTTCACAAAGTTCATTTGATAAAACAATTCAATTGGCATGCTTACAAAATTAAAAAAAAAAAAAAAAGAGTCCTCCTGGACCAGACAAAATCTACCTACTCCAGCATGCTGTCTCCAACAGTGATCAGCAGCTGATCATTTATAAAGCATGTATATTGCTGTGTATTAATAATATATTTTTAAGATCTGCATTTAATTAATGATATGATTAATATAATTAATATCAATATAGTTAATATTTCTGGTCACTTCCTGTTTAATGATGTCACTTCCAGCCCTCAGGAATATGATGGGGAATCATGGCCAACAGCCACAGGCGTCCATGGACTGGAAAAGTTTGAGTACCACTGTCCTACCCTCTTACTTTCTCCTTCTTTGCAGTCCATGGCAGACTGCAGGGAGGTGGCAAGAGACTCAGAGTACAAAGCACTTCCAGTTGCTAGCCACTCTGGGTCCCTTTAGGGAGAAGGGCGGGATAGAAATAAAGTTTATTTTTATGATGATGATGATGATGATGATGATGCTCCCCTCAGCTCCCAGCTTGCCCTTGTGCTGGCAAGCTACTGAAAATTTGCATGGTAGGGAAGAAGTTGTGAAGATGGTGACAATGCAAGTGCTTCTCAACTGATAGAGCAACTGTACTTACATTGCTTAACAGCGGTTTGAAAGACGTATCATTATTCATCTTCATCTTAGCAATTGTGGAAAGAATGACCACACAGCTTACACACATCAGCTCCCTTCTCTGAGCTATATGTGGTCAAGACTCATTACAACACAAATTGTGTCAGATGGTGTGGTGATTGGAAACAGTTCCTGATTGCTAAGTTTATGATGTACACAACTGCTGCAGCACCTAGAGAGCTGTGGGCCTACTTCTTGTAAGTGTTTTCCACTGCTGTCATGTTTTACTTATTCTCTGGTTTCCAGTGAAAGTGAAACCTCTTTTGTTTATGGTACGGATTTTGTTTACGGTACTAAACCTGTATAACACTGCAGAGCTGGTTTGGCAGAAGTGCACTGACTTGAATAAGGCAGTTGTGTGAGTTGACACTCTCTCCTTTTTGGATCAATCAAGATGTGCAGGGATTACTTCATGCCTTCCAGGACTGTTTGGCCCACCCTACAAGGCCTGATTCATCCTTTAGGACCTGCTGAGGGACTTGCTCAACTATGGGCAACATAAGTGGCTTTAAACCCCAGCTTGGAGGGTTACAAAACACCTGACGAAGCCAAAGCCACATTATGCAAACAAGAGTGGATATATTTAATGAAGGAGATTAGAAAGAGAGAGAGAGAGAGAGAGAGAGAGAGAGCGCGCGCGCGCACAAAATGCACAGAAAATATTGCCATTTTATTTTCAAGATTTACAATGAAATCATAACAGAAGCTTATTCTTTGTCAGAAGAATAAACTACTTTATTAAGTAATTAATCAAAATTGAGATTCTTAACAGTCTATTGAAGATCCTGGTTATGGAATGCTATTAAGTTGCATCAAGTGATGGCAATCTTTAGGCTTTGCATAGTGTGGTAGCTGAAGATGCTTACTTTGTGGTTTTTGATGGCTGGTAGCTACTAGCTCCTGCAATGCCTTGGAGCTGGAATGCAGCCAAGGATAAAGAAGAAGCTCTGAATTTGTGCAGCTGGCTGACAATTAAGAGATGGCGTGGGGAAGGGCCTCCAAGGGCATGCTGTTTGCTTTTGAGGAATGGATGTTGAATTACTGTTATAGTCTGTGTACTTGCCTGGTCTGTCTTTTTCAGCACGTATGCAGTCGACCCTCACCTTACATGCGACAGGCTCATATGAATTCAGGTACAGTATATGCCCTTGGCTCCCCTCAAAAAAAGACAGAAACAACAGTTTAAATAGTGGGGGTGACTCTGCTCACCATTCAACATATTTTGTTTATGCCTCAGAGTGAGCCTGAAACAGGGGAATGAAGCTGCTCTTCCCTCTGTTCCTGCAAGTCTCTCATACTGTGCTTTTTGTTCTTAAAGAGACAGTACATATTTGTTGGCTTTAACATATTTGTTGTTTTGACTATACGTGATTTTTGGCTATATGTGCTGACCTTGGAATGTAACTGTTGCATAAAATGTAGGGCACCTGTATTTGTAAATACAGTTATAAAACAAACCAACACATAAGCAACAAGCCACTAGGACTTTCTCTTACAATGCAACAGATCCTGTACTAGGTAGTCTCCATATCATTTCTTGGGGGACGGAGGGAGTACAAAATTCCATTTTTACTTATTGATTTTGGTTTGTCACCAGCTTTTCCTGAGTGTTGCTAAACATCTCGGGGCTTTTGTTCAAGGGCTAAAAATACCAGCAACGCAATCCTGCTTTTGTTAATTTGGATATAGATCACAGTTGTCCTTCTCTTTGAACCCAGCAAAGATTCAGAGCTTTCATTTTCCTTCCCTATGAGATTGTTCAAAAGGATTGTTTCTGGGAGGCATTAATATATTTCACATCTGCAAACAGAAGAGGCCCAATAAATTATCTGAGAAGACTGGAGAGTTTGAAGCCAGACACAGAAGGCACATGCCATCAATAAAGACTCCGAGCTATTATACATGCACTTCTCTTTGAGACAACAATCTGATTTTCTTTGTGACTCGCATGCGGATTTAGCCCTTGGAAACATAAAAGCTCATATATGAATAGAAAGATAAAGTGTGAAGTTAGTCATGTGGAAAGGCTAGGTACTGAATGAGCTATTTGCAAATTAAGCTTTCTCTTTCTCCCAGAAAAGGAACAATTTGGAGCTCGCAGTTCATCAATAAAAAGTGTTTGCATACAACGCTGAGCTGTTTTTACATTTCCTGCTCTCCAGAAGAGGAATACGACTGCAGCGGTTTTCTCCCATCTTGGAAAAAAATGAATATTTGCAGGAATTATCTGCCATGAAAAGATAATTCCTTCTATAAAATACTGTGATTAAGGCTGAGGCCCAGTTTCTGTGCTCAGCAGAATCAAGTGACACAGCTTTTTCTGCAATGTATGTTCATTTTTTTTCTGAAATGAAAGCCACAAGTTGAAGATGGCATGACTGAATGCTCCCCCATGGGGTAAAAAACATGCAAGGTCTCCCCCCACAGAAAACTAGCACATCATGAAGATGGCTAGGATGGACCACAATTCATTATATGCAGGGCAAGAATTCAAACATGCAAGCCCACATGCACAGACAACCTGCTACCTTCAGTGGTACAGTCCACGCCAGCTTTATCACTTGATGCTGTGCAATATGCAAGGCCTTTAGCAGTGCTTGCTTCCATAATAAATATGTTTAGGACTGCAGGATTTCATCAGTAGGAAGCTGGAATAAACCTATGCTGTTAGGGATAGGGAAGTCAGTTCACGTGGAAAATCTATGGGGGAGGCTGATAATCCTAATTTCTATAAATTCTTGAGTTATTTCTAGACATCATAGAGAAGACCTGGTGATGCCCATGAAATGAGGCAATGGTGATAGGGGCCCTCCCGCAAGGCAGCTTGCAAGATCTTTCTCTAAACTACACCAATTCTGGAAATGAAGTTTTTGATTGCATTACTAGAGTTCCAACATTATGGAACTCCCTTCCCCTTGACTTGAGAATGGCTCCCTCTCTTGAGAGCTTTCGGCGAGGCCTGAAAACACTGTTGTTTAAACAAGCCTTCTGATTTCTGGCCTTCTTAACTTTTTATACATCTTTTAGTTTTACAGGCTTGATTCCTCAGTGATCTGCTCTTTTACTCTTTTAATCTGACTACTGTTTTTATGGCCCTGTAGTGTGTTTTTAAATGTTTTTATCTGTTTGTATTAATGTTTTTTAAATTCTATTGTTTTTTAATATGTTGTTAGCCGCCTTGGGTCCTGTTAGGGAGAAGGGCGGGATAAAAATAAAGTTTTATTATTATTATTATTAGAGTGAAACTGAAAGTGATTTCCAGAGTGCTATGGGGAGCTTCTCCCCCCTGCAAACTAGCAGCCATCATGGGATGATCCAGATTGGGGGGGGGGGCAACCAACTGGTAAAATCTCCTTTTCTCTACTGCATTCTGAGTCTGGATCAATCCCTTCCTGTGGTTCCCTATGGCTGCTATTTTTGAAAGAAAACTTAAGGCCAGCAGCAACTGTTACCCTGCACATACCCGATCTCATCTGATCTTGGAAGCTAAGCAGGGTCAGGCCTGGTTAGTACTTGGATGGGAGACCGCTTGGGAATACCGGGTGCTGTAGGCTTATACCACAGTCTTTTGAGACTGAAGGTTGCCAACCAACCAGCACTAATGAGGAATTAAGCATAAAGCATAGTTTGGCCCTATGTGACTATGTGAAACAGCTTGGAGCATGGAGTTGGCCTCTATAGCTCTGTTCTTTAAGGCAAAAGAGCTTGTGGTTTCAAGGAGAAGAACAGTCTCTGCATTATGTAAGCTCCTGTTCAAGATGGAAATGACAGATATGATAGTTTGGATGAAGACAGAGCAGGGCTGGTCTACTGTGCCGATGAAACTGTCAAAGGTCAATTGAGCTACATTAAAGGCTACATGGTTGATGTAAGATTATATCAGGCAAGTATGTGGTAGGACTGTGGACAATGAAAGTGAGTATGACCCAACTGTGGGCTGAACACAGGGAAGCAAGTTAGTGAGAAATCCTGAAAAGAGAAGTCCGGCAAGGTAGAGTTATGTAGTTGCATGCTGCCATCTCAAAGAAAGCACATGCAGCCATAAAACTGAGTTAACCACATGCAAAGGAAGGGGGAAAGCTCCTTTTAGTCATTGTGCAGGAGAGGGAATTTTGGCAGGTACAGCTTCTCTTAGGTTTGTATGAGAAGCTGCTGCTGTCACCAAAATATCTCTCCTGATCACTCTATGCAGAAGGATATCACAGGATCTCCGAGCTTTCAGCCTGAGAACAGGCTTGCCAGATCACAACACAGAGAACCTGATTTTTGACCTTGCTTGTTAATGAATTCATGATATCATTTAAGTCCCACCTTTCCCTTCCCAAGAGGAGGCACTCAAGGCAGCTAGCAACAGACTAAAAATGACACCATACAATACACTCAGGTCGGTGGCCTGGTATAACCCAGGAGCATCTCTGCCTGGATCAGCTCAAGGAAAACCAATTGCCTGGGTAAGTAGAGCTGTATTGGACCTCAGAAGGAAAATTCCAGCAGCCTTCTTTTTGAGTGACACAGCAGAGCTTGCTCTGGTCAAAGTGGAAAGGAAAGAAACTGCATAACCCCCATTGTTGGACAGAGTGATGGCTAGCACCAGCTCATTGAGGGACCTGGGTACAGCCAGTACCACCCCTGGTGGTATATTGGGCACTACCACTGCCATCAGTTCTGAGGGTTCAGGGGTTGGCCCAGCCAAAAGGGCCCTTGGCCAGTGCCCAACCTGGTGGAAACCACTTCTGACACCACCCCTGAACATGGGAGAAGAGCACCTTCAAGTACCCTGGCCCCAGATCATATAGGGCATTAAGGGTGAGCATCAGTATTGTGGACTATGGTATTCAAGCAGAGGCCAGCTATTTCCCAGTGCCCATTAGTAACCTTGCAGTTACTAATATGTTTTAGACTAACTGTGGTTTCCATATAGTCTTCAAAGACAGCCCCATATTTCACACATTGTTGTCGTCCACAAGAATACCAAGATTCTATCCCTCCTTCCTTATTCTTGAAGTTACCTCTGTCGTTTTGTAAATGAAAACTCAGTGGCGACTAAGGACCCAATCCTATTCAAATTTCCAGCACCGGAGTAGCCACAGCCTCTGTCACTGCCTTCCCACCACTGGATACAGTGCATACCCATTGGCACAGCTGCACCAGCACTGGAAAATGAGATAGGATTGGGCCCTAAGTTTCTCTCTCGCTTCTCCCTTCCAGCCCCACTCTTAAGAAGCTGGTCCAAACGTTTCTGCATTGTGCCCGCCCTGCTGCATTGGAGAAACTTGCAGTGCAATCCTAGGCATGTCTACACTGAAGTAATCCCCACTGAGTTCAATGGGACTTACTCCCATGTACATGTACCTACAGGACCGGAGCCAAAGTTCTTGTTCTGTTTCTCACTGCTGGTGTCATTGCCACATTCCAGCAATCCAAGACCAAACATGCAGTGACCGATGAGGTCCAAGAGCTATAATTTTAAAAGTATTAAAATTAAATCTGCCAAGCTTCTGAAAACAATAAAGGAAGTTAAAGAAAACGTTCCTTGTTCTCACTCTGTTTCTCTCTCTGTGATTGTGTGTGTTTTAACGAAACAAGGAGTTTAGTTAATCAGGATACACCCCTCATTTAATAAGTATCACTTTGTGGTGTGTTACACAGCACGGGAGTGGCATCCCAGAACCTCCCAGGTTTACTGGAGAATTTGAGACACACGTATAATTAACTGGTGGCAAGATCAGGGTTTACAGGAAGTGGTTACTGTTTCTATTGTCTGTGGAAGAAAAAAAAAGATCATACATATCGTCTATTAAAAAGGGCAATTGGATCCGAAACAGGAGGCTGTCATGGGAAGCTCCTGTTCTCCTGCGGCTCTGTTTTTGACAGAACACTATATACTGTAGCTGTGCTTTCAACAGCAGCTGGCTGGGTAAGAATTAGCAGGTGATAATGCTTGTCTCCATGCAGTGCAAAGCTTCACCTGCTAATTTTTTTTCTAATAATTTCTAATTATTTTTTCACCTAATAATTTTTCTGCACAAGAGCAAACCAGGCCATTTTGGGGATAGGTTGGCAGCCTGGAGACTTCCTGCTTGCCAGGGACTGAGATCCATCTGAAATCCACTTTGTCTGGGAGTTTTACAGAGTGCAGTTTCTCTTCAAATCAATCTAGGCCAGTGGTTCCCAAACTTTCGAGTGCTGCAACTCACCTTGTCCTCCACAGTGGGTCATCACCCAATGCTCTCTGCTACACTGGAAACTCTTACTGGGAGCCTCTGCAGGTTGCTTCTGGGTAACACTGGGGCCAGGACCCCTTCCATTGGTGCAAACTGGAAGTCATTTCTGCTTGCTTCCTTAAAGTGTTCTGAGTCCAGCAGAATGGGTTTTGGGCCCAGCATGACCCGGAAGCAATGTCTAGAGGCTCTCAATAAAGTTTTCTGGTGCAGTAGGGAGCATCAGGCCGCAACCCACTGCACATCTCGTTGTGGCCCACCAGTGGGTTGCAACCCACAGTTTGGGAAACGCTGATCTGGGTCAACGGTGTTGAGCAAATGAAACCTTTGCCAAGGCTGATGAGGACTGCAAAGATGAGCCATAGATAATTCAAGCTGAGCTTCTGAAAGGAGAATTAAGAGCTATTTTGGAAACCGACCTTGTTTCTCTCTTAGGATTGATGATTAGTTCACATGGTGGACTACCATCAAGACCTTTGCCCAGACATTGCACTTGTGAGTGCCAAAAATGCTTCTCATGTGAACAGGATGAACTTTTAGGGAGGAGACATAAGTTGCGCCTGGATTTCAGACCACGTGCCAGTCCACATTCCTCAGAAGTTGAAAGATAAAGTATTTAAAAGAAGTTGAAGCAAGTTCTTCCTCCCAGCTTTGCAATTTACATGACAGCCATACATACTAGCAAGCTGAATGCTGGTTCATCTGTCAGTCCTTCTCCAATGCTTCAGTTGGGCTGATGTGTGCAGATAGTCATTTATGCTGCATCCATTTCCTTTCTTTTAATACAACCATTTGAAGAAAAAAAAAGATTTGCAGAGTTGCTTGAGTTAGAAGCACTAGAGGCACTAAAAAGTGCTCACGTGTCAGGCACTAGAATAATAGCACTGCATAGACACCTTACCTTCATTCAGATTAATTCCTCTGAAACAGCTTTTTCCCCCAGAGGTGGCCCTGGGTAGGAAAATGTGAGTTGGCACTGAGTGTGGTGAAGCCTTTTTGAAATCAGCTCCAATGCTCTGTAAAGGTTGCATCTGTTTCACTTCACTTTGTTTTGGCCAAATCATTGGTTCTACACATTGGGAACCTACAAAGAACCTACTATGCTGGCAAGCCAAAGGCACAAATCACAAATGGTGATTGATCTGTGTTCACAACATTGCTATAGTTACCAGGAAGCATATAAAGCATATAAATTTATTAAATTTAATAAATGCTCTTAAAATATGCTGCCATGTTTTGTTTTATTTGCAATCTGCTGCCTGGTCTATGCATGTTTACTTGGGATCTTGAATATATATGAGACAGGATCTTTTGGGTGAATCTTGCCCCCTGCAACTGAAATCCAAAATGGCACCTTTCCCTGTACAGCAGCACTCACTTGGTGGATTGGGGCCATCAATTAAGTTAACTTTTCTATCCCTGTTCTATGTCATAGGTACTTTTTGGTGGAGGGCAAACAAATGCATTCCAGGATGGTCCCAATTCACACTGCAAGTGCTGCTTTGCATTACAGCCGGGGTTGAAAACTTGCTACAGGTATTATGTTTTGGGCAGCTTCTGCAAGATGAGAGTAACATGTACACCAGATCAAATACCCTCTAAAGTTCCTGCTACCAGGCACACACTAACAGTTGGGTTGCCAACTGACAAGGGCAGAACTGGATGTTGCAAGGGAGTTCTCGGTACTGTGATTCCCCTGTAGTTCTAATGTGAGGGACATTGGCAAAGAAAAATTGGTAGGGGGAATTTATCCATTAACCCACCAAGTGATTCTCTCTTGCAAATGTCCCCCAGTGTTTTGTATAGTCCCCCAGATTCAGACTCTGAAACAGGAAGTGAGAGTGCCTGGAGAAAAATTGACTGGGGGGCCACTTGCAGGAGAGAATCAGCAGGCACTGGAGAGTTCCCCTTCCCCGAGCCTCATCTGGAAGTGCCCCCAGCCACCACATTCCCATTATGTAGGCACCACACAATTTTCAAGAGAATGTCTAGCCCCTCCTTCAGTCAGATCTGTAATGAAAAGGGTATTTCTTAAATCTTGATAACAAAGCAATCTGTGGAAATTCAGTCCATAGACATCATATCTGGTTCCACTCTGTCTGGATGCAATAGAAGGCTTACGTTACATTGTCAAACTTGAACAGAAACTACTCAGGAGCTGAAGCCATTGCATACACAATGCTCCATGCCTTCTGATCTTCCATTATACTCTGTGTCTATATCAGCTTGAGCAGGGCTTTAGCGGCTGTTGGAGAGACCCAAGCCCCCAAGTTGGAGAAACTGTGTGCAATACCATTTCAATTACTAGCTTAAGCATCACCTCTGATATGAGTTATGACAATGAATGGGGAGCAGAACAAAGATTGCACAGTTGGGTTCACAGGGATTTTGCTGAAACGTATTGTGCAAACGTATTTGCTCTTACACTCTGCCACGGTTTGCACAGCACCCTGGGAACGTGGCCTCAAAGGCGCAAAACAGAAAGCAGCAAATGCAATACAACAGTAAGACAAGACGTACTAAAAAGGTTCATACTAACGTCTAAAGAACAGCAGCAGCCACATTATGAGTCTGCTAAAAGCCTGGCAAACAAAAGGGTCTCTTAATTAGGCAGCAGAATGCAAATGGGAAGGTGGCCTGATGGCCTTTCTGTGAAAAAGATGCTGCTGTTGAAGATGTCTGCATCCCATGCTCTGATGCATCTCACTACATATCATAAGTTGGACTAGTGCGGGGGTGGGGGGAGTGAGAAGGCAAGTGCCTTCCAGACAAGCACCTCACTTAGGATGGTACTAAAGGAGGTACTTCTTCACACAATGCATAATCTATCTGTAGAATTCATTGCCACAAAATGTGGTTCACTAGCATGAGTGGCTTTAAAGGGGGATTGAATAAATTCTTGGGGAACAGATCTATTGATGCTTACCAGTCATGATGGCTGTGTGCTACCTCCTTCAGCTGCAATATGCCTCCAAGTTATGAGTTGCAGGGAAGCAACTGTGGGAGAGAAGGATGCCCTCTCCTGCTTGTGGGATTTCCCAGAGTCAGCTAGTGGGTCACAGGGAGAAACCGAGTGCCGGACTAGATGGGCATTTGACCTGATCCAGCAGAGAACTTCTGGTGTTCTTATGTTCCACCTGTGTTTGCTGCACTCCTGGGGTTACTTGACCAAAAGGTACTTACAACATACTCAAAACACATTTTGTTCTTATCAGATAGACAGAAGTATGAGTAGACCGAAGTATGGAAGCCAAGAGGGAGCATCAATATGGATAATGAAAAGTTCCCCATTGATTCATTCTCATTTTGGATTGAAGCATTAATATTAAATGTACTATTCTCTTTCAGAAATCCAAGATGAGGGATAAAGCTCCCCCCCATGCACTTTATCCTTTTGTTCTTCACAATATATATATATATTTTTTCTGATGCCACTAGCGCTTCACATGCAATAGAAGAGGATCCTATCTGACTAAGGGCGCAATCCTAACCCCTTATGTCAGTGCTTTCCAGCACTGGCGTAGCGGTGCCAATGGAACATATGCTGCATCCTGCAGTTGGGTGTCACTCACGGAGGCCTCCTCAAAGTCAGGGAATGTTTGTTCCCTTACCTCAGAGCTGCATCGCCCTTATGTCAGCACTGACATAAGGGGTTAGGATTGCGCCCTAATTTCAGTACAAGGAAATTCATGTGGGATATCACTCCTATTGTGTCTCTGAATTCACTCACTCAGTGAATTCAAAAAATTGGAAAAGATGTTCTTTCATGTCAGGGTTGGCCCATCCTGATGTCAGGGCTGGGCCACGTGATGTATATTGTATCCGTGGCAAACTAAAGGGGTGGTGGATTTGGGATGCTCTTAACTCCAAGTTTGCGGCTGCCACCACTGCCTCCCTCCAACACACTGCCAATGCAAGCCACAATCTCCTTTCCACTCACTTGAGCAAGAAGATCATTCCCTTCCGTAGCATGCTCCTTGAGTGCTGTTGTCAAACCAGGAAGTGCAGGACTTCTGGTGCTATTTACATGGGTAGCATGAACAAAGGAGCTCCTTCGTTTGTGCTGTGCCTGTAAATAAAACTAGAAGTCTCGCACTTCTGGGTTTGATGACAGCACATAAGGACTATGGTCAGGGGTGTTTTGTGTGTGTGTTTTTTTTGGTAGTCCAGAGGTGGTAGACCCAAGACAGCATCATGTGGCAATGTGATTGCACTGCCTTTGTTTCATGTCCTGAATGTTGCCTCATCTTCTGTCCCCCAAACAAGACCTTGAAGGCCAGTGCTGGTTGAAAACTCCCCACTAATTGTTGCTGACAGCAGTCAGAGAAAATGGTTAATGAAAATGGGATGAGTTTTGAAGTCTCACAGTAGAAGTACTTTAACGTTGTCAAGCTGCAGGCGCACAGGAGGATTGCCAATAGACACATTCCTGTTTACAAAGCTGGGCTTCCATGAGCTGCTGTTTGTAGTGGTCAGCTTCTGCCCAGTGTCACTGATCCCTCTCACAATCAATTTCCCCTAAAAAGCTGGTGCATTCAGGAAATGACATGTCATCATTTCCCAGTGCATTTTTCAGGATGTCTTGAGGACAGCCAGCAAGACAGCTGGGACCACTGCAACACTGCTGTTCATGGGCAGGTGGTTTTTTCCAACAAGAAGAACCAGGTGGCTGTACATTTGGGAGGCTGGGCTAGATGGCCTCCAAGGCTCCTTCCAACTCTAACGTTCTAGGATTCCAAGAATGCATTTGTTTGTAAGCCTCCCCCTTCACTCTGGAAATGTTGAGCTCCTTTCATGGGCTCTGAGGAAATTGTGGATTTCCCGTGCATGTCTTTGAAGCCTCACCAAGAAATCTGGCTTTCCCAGCTACCCAGGAAGGCTGGCTTTGATCCTGCTGTGGCACCTCATTCAGCTACTTGTGCAGATCTGTCCTCCGTGTGGGTGCACACACACACATACACAGTTATATAATTGTAAAAATGATTAATTTGTTGTGCTAGTTACGTTATCTCTTAGTGCTGAAGGGCAAATACCTGTTGAAGGCTTTTCCGGTCTTTCCTCTTTAATCAAGCGCAAGCCTTTCTTTCTGGAGCTCAGCCGGGCATCACTACTTGATGCCAGAACTTGAATAAATGGGTGCAACTTTCCCCAACAAATCTATCAAAACAGAGTTTGACCTTTGATGGTTATTCACTGAGCTGATCTTCTTTGTAACTGACTAAGGTAGTTAAGGTATCATAAAAATCTACACCAGCGACTTGGCAAGTGTCCTCTTGGTTGTCTCGGCCAATTATAGCATCCATCACTTAGGCCCATGGAATGAAAGAGCAATGTTTTATATGTAAATCTCTTGCTGTACCATTTCCATTTTTCATGGGAGGTCTGCTCAGCCTTTTAAAATATCCATCTTCTGCTCACAGAGCTATGCTTTTATCTTTCACCATTAATATTTACCACCAGGGCACTGATAGTCACAGGGAAGTTCCAGTTCCCTTGCCAAGCAGCCAGACTTGGGCATAAATTTATAATGATTGACGTATGGCAAATTGCAAGGAAGTTAAAAACCATTCTTTGTTTTAGCACATCCAATCTGGATTTGGCCCAGTTTTAAAAAAAAACAACAACCCCAAAACAACCTTGTAGAGCTGGAAAAAGTAAAGGGAAAGCGAAATGATCAACGATGATCAATTTCCTTACTGAGGAAGTGTCTGAGGACCCAATCCTATAATTGTCTGCCATAGTGCAGGTACAGTGCGGTGCGCTGCGGTACAGCGGTGCAGAAATGGCTGCTGCTGTATCCTGTAGGGCCAGAGAAGCAGTCAGAGGTCTCCTCAGGGTAAGGGAACATGGGTTCCCTTATCCCATGTAGAACTCCAGTGGCCCTGATGGGTCTGCTTGGGGCTGCACCAGTTATTCAGCTGCTGCAGAAAAAGCCATGTCTGGGATCCAAAGCTTGGGAGGGTGTATAGGATGCAGTGGCAGCCTCTCCTGCCATCCCCACCCCCTCCAAGGCCTGAACTGCCCTTTGACCTGCCCTCCCCTGCCCAGTTTCACCTCCTCCCAGCCTTACTTGCTGTTTCTCTTCCTTGATGCCTTTATATTTTCCACCAAACTTTGTTCCTTCCCCTCCCAGGCAACTCCTCCCTAGTATCTCCCTTGCTCTTGTGATGGCCTGTGGCCACTTGGCACCTATGTGTGATGTCATCAACAGGCACCAGGGCCCACAACTGCTCCAAATTGGTTCAGTCACAGCTGGTGTGAGGGGAAGCTTCCCAGTGAGCCCTGAATATCCTCCTCATCTCCTCAGACCAGCAATATGGCTGTGGACCTCAAGTCCAGCCAGAAACTTCGGAGTTAAATTTAGCTTGTATTCTTCAGACAGCACTGCACTTATAAAGAATGGCAGAGGACAAAGGGCAGCAGGTAACCAGTGAAGCCAGGAGGCAGACTCAGAAACATTTGCTTTGTCCCATTCCCTGGTGAACAAGCAGCCTTTTGTTTTCCGCTTGTATAAACCGAAGGAGCACATCTCCAATTAGTGTAACTCAGCGCAGCTCTATTGACTTCCCTGGAGCTTTATTGATAGTTACCATCTGCAGATCTGATTTTAACAATCCACAGACTGCCCCAAACACACGTTATGCCAATCCACCACCACCACCACAAGACAAAAATAATAAACACCATTGTCTGTAGCATTTTAGTACAGGGGGCCCCATATCCACGGATCTCATATCCGCTGATTCAGTTATCCGTGGATTGGGTCCAGCCCTGGGCATCCCCTCCAGAGGCAAGAGGAGCAGAGCTCCCCTCAGGGGGGGTGACCCCTAGGGACTGAGAGGATTGGCGTTCACCCATATCTGCAGTTTCAGATTTCCACAGGGGAGTCCAGAACGTAACGTGGGCAGGAGGTCTGGTCTAGAGGGTAGAGCCTCCGTTAGCCTGAAGATAACATCAGAAGGTCGCCAGTTCGAGAACACCGGCAGCTCCCTGAAGGCTGAGAATGGCGAGACCTTGAAGCAGCTGACAAGCCGAACTGAGTGATTCCACCTGCTCTTGCTGTCAGCAAGAAGCGTCTTGGCTGCCCTCCATGTGCGAGATGGAGCTGCTTGTCAGCCTGCATGGGAGAACTGGAGGCCAGAAGTGAGACCAAACCAGGAAGATCCACTCTGAAATGTCGGTTCTTGAAAGAGAGAACCTCTATGATTGTAAAAATCCCCTTGAAGGATTTAGAAACACTTGCCTATGTAAACCGCCTTGAATAAAGTCAGAGGAGTAATCCGATGACCAGAAAGGCGGTATATAAATACCTAGTTTAGTTATTATAAGGCAGGGTTGTCTGAACTCTTTGGCAGGAGGGCCACATCATCTCTCTGACACTGTGTAGGGGCCCAGGGAAAAAAATAATTAATTTACATTTCAAATTTGAATAAATTTACATAAACGAGTATATTAGAGATGGAACTTATATGAATGAATGAAGGTCTTGCAATAACTCAAGGCCTATAAAAGGCCTTGCACAAAGCAAGACTGGCCTTTCCTTCTCTGCCGCTGCTGCATCACAGACATAAACGGCAAGCAGTGGAGGGAGCCCTCATACCACAGCTCACACAAGAGTTTGAACAGTTGGCTGTCATGCTGAGAGCAGTTGTGTCAGACCAGCGTGGGCTCCAGCAAGTCTCTGTAGGGCCAGAGTCTTATTGGAGACTGGGGGCCCCCTGCGGGCCGGATTGGGAGTCCTTGAGGGCCGCAAGTGGCCCCAGGGCCGGGGTTTGGGCACCCCTGTTATAATGGAACAAGCCTATATGTTCAATATTAATATTTAAGGGTTACCCTTGCTATCTCCCATGCGGCAGTGGGAAGCAAACACATTTGACATGGAACAGACTCAGAATAACATCACAATTTCTTTCAATGACTCAGGGCCCAATCCTATACAAATTTCCAGGGCTGACATAGCTATGCCAATGGGGCAGACACTGTATCCTGTGGTCACAGGGCAGTCACGGAGGCCTCCTCTAGGTAAGGGAACATCTGTTCTCTTATGTTGGGGTTGCATTTTGCTGGAAAAATGGATGGTATTGGGCCCTCAGTTTCTCATTTATTGTACCTGATTGGTGGCAGAACAGTACCAGAACAAAGCACTTCGATTAGAACTACATGTTACAACAGACTTAGAGACACCAAGTTCTTCCCTCTTTTCTGCTGCAGTGTGTAGCCATTTCTGAAATATCACATCAGCTATGTGATATCAGATATTTTCTCACACTCATGCAACAGCATTGGCTTCTGCTGTCTGGTGCAGGGAAATGAAAGATACGATAACATAGCAACATGATGTCACAATATGATGATGTCAGTGTCATTACATCATATAGTGGGTGGGGGAGAACTTGCCATGGATGCATCACCATGATTCCTGTAATGTTTAATTCTACTCATGGAAAGGTCGTGTCTCTACTAAGTACTGTACTGGAGCAGGTAAAGTCACAGCTCAATGCAGTTTTATTGTCCAGAATGTTGTGCTTTTTGGCTACCAAGGCTCTGCCACCAATTTTCTTTCTGTCATTCATAGGCAACTTGGCAGTTCCTCAAAAGAGCATTGGAGTGAAGTTTATTGTATATGTTGCAAGACAGATTACAGCAAAAATCAAACATCAGATTTTCTACCTTGGAAATAAATTGCCGGTGCCTGAAAAATAAAATGTATTTTTGCTAGAAATATGTAAATAACTATCATTCATCTTCAAGTTTCAATGGCAGCATATGAGATTTTCAATTAAATTCAAGTCAGCCATGCAGGGACTATGACATTTGTAATTAAAATGTGCTACCAGGGAACTAACAACTTTGAAATTGTGAGGATATTCTTGTAAACCAGGTGTAAATACTATCTGCTACTTAGCCTCTGCAAGGAAATATGGAGGGCAAGTCAGGTGCAGCGCCTAGCAGTTAGCGAGTGGCATCTCATTTCTCTGTTTCTCATTTCTCTGTTACTCACTGAGTAAACTGGGAATGAACTGAGAAAGGGTAATTTACTGCCACCAGCCAAAGCTACAGAGCCTACAGGAGGGTCCCCTTAAATAGTATCAGATAGTAACAGAACATGGGAAGTCTGAAAGGCAGAGCAACCCACCCCCTCTTGAGTGAACTGAGACCAGCCAGGTAAACAGTAAAAGTGCAAGAAGTTAATTCAAAGACTGTAAAATTAAAACAATGGAGGCAAAGATCTAAAGGGTGAAACCAAGGCACTGATAAACTAGTAAAAGGAGTAAAAGGAGGAGGATGTAGACTTTGACAAGGATGTTGCAATGCAAGGAGCAAACAAAACAAAAACCCTGATGTGACCTCACTGGATACTTCTCTAGGGTCCTGACACCCAAATTTGCTACAAGGTGAGCGACTGAACTTCTGCAAAGCATCAGATGCACAGTGTTGGACCTGACTTAAGCCTGTCATTAGAGCTGACATTAGAGCTGACAGTTCTTAAGTAGGAGCCATGGGGTGGAGAGGCGTCTGGATTGGGTCTGTGGTGTGGGATGCTTTAACCCCTTGCCCAGTTTCCTATTGTGTCCTCCCCAACAAGGACTATGCCATTGGGAAATTTAATGGGAAAATCACAGCAGGAATCCCACTGAAAATCATAAAACAAAAGACAAATACAAAGGGTCATGTGCCATATGATATTAGCTGCATGATCAAAATCATACTTTTATTTTTTCTGTAAACCACTTTGTGAACTTTTGTGTTGAAAAGGGGCATATAAATATTCATCATCATCATCATCATCATCATGTGCATTAGACCCACAGTGCTCCTTCAGCCACTTGATAAACTGGTCATCCAGAACCACCTTCCAAGTGGTGGGGAGAATTTTGCCAGAATTCTGCACTTGGTCAGAAATTTAAGAAAGGAGTTGGAAAAAGTATGATTCTTTTCAGCAAAGGCAGGTTATTGAAAATGACCAACTTTCTAGTTGAATACATGCCCGCTGTAAAAGTTTCCCCTTGGTAAATGGTTTATTTTATTACCCCCAAACTGCTGTAGAGCTAAGCTTTGGTGTGTGGCTCCCCAATGGACTGTTCTCCAAGTAACACACAGGAGAAACAGGGCATGTTCCTACCTTGAACCTTTTGAAACATCACCCAGGGGTTGCGTCCTTGCTCCCTCTGCTGGACATGCATGAAACATCGCCTGCTCAAACGTTTGCCCCGGCTCCAGTCAAAGTCTCTCCCCAAGGTTCAAAGGGAACCACTAAGAATAGAAGCTAAAACTTCTGTGACCATCAAATTACATTACTGGAGGTTGTAATGACCACACATGGCCAAACAATTGGGAAAACTATCTTCTGCTCCTCCTTCTCCACATGAGACCAGCAAGTTTTCCTGCTGTTTGCCTCTAGCTTCTTCACTCTCCCTTGACTGTTCACAACCCAGATACAGGAGTCCAATTTATACACTCACACATATTCTGATTACTTGTGACAATTCACAGCTGAATGTGTGAATTGACTATGCTGAAAAATTGTGTTATATGCAGTGATTGAAAAGTCGTATCTGTGGTTGATCTTCAAAGACTCATTCTCAGAGGCAATGATGAACTGTTGTTGGCAACCTTCAGTCTCAAAAGACTATGCTATCGCGTTCTGAATGGTGGTTCTGGAACAGCATCTAGTGTGGCTGAAAAGGTCAATTCGGGAGTGACAATCCCTTCCACACTGATGATCCACACTGATCAATGATGAACATGCATATGTGAACCAGTCCATAGTAGAAAGCACATCTTGTTCTCATTAACTGGGCGTACAGAGACCATCATGTTATCTGAACCATGATGGAGGCTATTTGGAAAGCAGACTTGACTGAAAACAAGTTATGGACTGTGCTTATCCTTATCCTGTCTTGGGCCCTTTCTCCTTCTGTGGCTCCCTCAACTCTGGCTTTCTGGATTCAATTCCATGATCCAGTCCCCAAGTTCCTACACCACATCATACTATAAGCTGACTTGTGTCACCATGTCTAGTGTTCTAGGACACTTTGGTAGTTTAAGAACTAGTGTTTCCTGAGTGTTAACACAGATAAATGTCCTCTCTAATAAACAAACCAAGCCAGTAAGTGCAAGTGTGATAGCTTATTTATTTTTATCCCAACCTTCCCACAAGAAACTCAAAACGGCAAACATGATCCACCCCTTCTCCATTTTGTCTTCTCCACAACCCTATGAGGTTGACTAAATGGAAAGATGGTGAGTGGCTCAGGGTTACCCAGTGACCTTCATGGCTGAGCAGAGATTTGAATCCATGTCTCCCAGTCTAGTCTCACATTCTAACTGATGCCTCTCAGTGGCTCATTCAGCAGCTGAAAATCTTGACTTACACTTCTCCCATTGCCAGCTTGGGTTTAATTCCTGTGAGGTGCGCGTTTAAATTATAATCAGATTAGGAAAATGTGTCAGCTGTTCTTTATTTGGTCTAGATATGTGGGGTAGAGATTTTCAGGCTAACACCGAAACATGTTCCTGACCTCTGATTATCTAATCTTTAACTAAATTGCAAATATAACTTTATTCATGGGCTATTAGATTCCAAATCTCTTCGTACAGTTCTCCAGGGAGTATGTAATGCAGCCATCATGTGGCTGAACATTAGGAGTGATCAGTATCAAGGTCACTAGCTGCAAGACAGCTGACAAGAGAGGGCTTTCTTCAGCTACCGCATATGCCAGGGATTGATTCTTGAATACGAAATGTGTATGTGTGCATTGACATATGGAAGCAGTATAA
The DNA here is from genome assembly GCF_035046505.1 of Tiliqua scincoides. Taxonomy (NCBI): domain Eukaryota; kingdom Metazoa; phylum Chordata; class Lepidosauria; order Squamata; family Scincidae; genus Tiliqua; species Tiliqua scincoides. The sequence goes on along the minus strand of NC_089822.1, from coordinate 98,211,540 downwards.
TAGGGGCCAGGAGCTGGTGGCACCTGGGTGAAATCTAGCTCCCTCTGGTGCCATCTGAGTTGCTGATCCAAGAGCAAAAGATGTTGATGAACAACACATGGCATCAGGGCATTTTGGGGCACAGAGCATGGGATTTGGGGCTTGCCATGATGAACAATGATTGTTGCTTCTTCCAGTCTTTGCCAGAGTGGCCTCTAGCAAAAGTAGCTGCTGACAAGCGAAGTACAACATCTCCATCGCCAATATTCCCTCTAGTTTTGTTGTTGTTGTTGTTGTTGACCGAGTGGAGCTCTACTGTGGCTGTGCGGGTACAGCTGTCGGCATCTGGAGTGCTCAGCAATGACATCATCATCAAGCTCTGCAGCCACAGAGTAGCACACTGCATGGGGCTTCAATTCAAGATCTGCAGGGCATGCAGCAAGGCAGCTTATGGGGAAGGCTGTCCATCACTCTTCACCATATATGTGCAAATATTATGTACTTAACCATGATGCTATCTTCTTTTGCCAAATAACCAATTGTGAACTTTTCTTTTAAACAAACAGCTTACTTCTGTCTCTTCAAGGATGAATAGAAACTGGAGCTTGCAATTTTTTGTGAAGTTAGATAATGTATATGGCACTTTTAACATAATCCTCATTTTGCTCATCCTGTGTGAGAATCCCATACTCATTTTAGCACCTACATTGACTATTACTGGAGAAGAGATATTCAATTGACCATTGGACCTTGGTCAAATCCAGAACAACATTTGTTTTATAACACAGGCCTAGACACATTTTGCTGTTGTGAAAGTTCAACCTATTCTTGGATATGTTTGGGGTGCTGAATTTAAAAATGGCATCAGTTTTGCCTGACTGTTTCTAGTTTTGGGGTTATGGCATAGCCACCTAATACGCCAATTCAAGCTGCTTCCTCATGAAAATGCCATGTTCCTCCTCATGAGAAAGCTGCTTGAATAAGAATATAAGGTAGCTATGCCATAACACTCAAACTAGAGCCAATTGGGCAAATCTGAATCAGTTTTTTGATTCAGTGCCTCAAAAATATCCTAAATTTGTTCTTGTTTTCTGGAAGCACAGTTTAAAGCATTGGGGAACCTCACAGAGGTTTCTCTGACATAGGTGGAGGTTGTGCGAGGCTCCGTGAGCCTCAGGTGAGTAGAGGGGATGGATTTCTCAGGGGGGGCAGTGATAGTCTGCAGGGAGGCGCCATTGCGGACCTTTGCCCCAGACGCGGGGCTGGGGAGGTCCTCTGTTGCCTTTCCCTTTTTAGTCTAACCAATTGTCAACACTGAGATTGTAAGTTCCTCAGGGCAGAGAACCTACCCTCTTTGCTTATATTAATAGTGTACAACAACTTGCATTTCGGTTCTGAATCTCTCATGTAATACCAGAGAAATTATTCAATTGTTTCCCACTCCAGGTGATGAAATTAAATTGGCATGTTACCTTTTACAGGTGAGATGAACCATGAAATTATCTTGCTGGATCACACTCCACTTTGGACTGTAGGAAAACCTAGATGTTTAACCAGTTTCATTTCCCTATTTTGGAATGCTGGGTGCAGGATTGAATGGACAAAATATTTTGTATACCCACTGTGTGCCATGCTGAACCTGCCCAATTTCCTGCTACCATGCACCACCATAAAGGATTGCTATCCTTCAGGCATAACAGTGTGATTTGGCTGGCATCCCAGGCAGACTGAGTGCGAACACCAGAATGTGCCCCAGGATCCTTTGCAATGTGCAGTGGTTTTGAGACAGATACGTAGGGGTGCCCTGTCACACAAGTCACTATGAAAGGGCTCCCTGAAGGCAGAAAGCTGCCAAACAGTATATTTTGGCTTGTCTGTTCAAAGAGGGTCCTTGCCATGCTCCTCCAACTTTTGTGCTGCCAAAGACTGTCCAAGGATTCAAACTACTAATTGCCAAACAGAAAAAAGAGAGCAATTTCCTTCCAATTTTCCCATAAGTGAAGTTGCAAACTCTGTAGCACATATTGTGAGGCATCTCCTTTTTACTCCTTCTGCCTTTGTTTAAAAACTATAGAAGTCTTTTTCTTTATGCGGTACAAAAGTGGGCCAAATTGGAGAAGACAGGAGATTATTTTGACAGTCTCATGGCTTGATCGCTAATATTGTATGCATGCCTCAGCTATAGAGGTATGAATTCTTTATAGCTTTGTCTGAAGTGTGATTGGCGAAGGTCCATTTGTAGCTGGCCAGCATGGCTGTGTGCCGAGTTTCAGAAAGCATGATATACAATATTTATTTAAAGCTGATTTGGGCTCTGCGTCAATACAGCCCCTTCTGAGCAGATGTGAGTCACTGAAATGCTCCTTCCCCACTCCAGCAAGCAATGCAGCTGCTTCGGTTAACCAACAGCTCTTTAGATTATAATGAATAATTGGCAGTCAAACCAAATAAGGGCTCTTCGTACATGAACTCATTAGCCTAAACTGTTCAGCAAAAGTACACAAAAGAGCCTGAACTACATAGCGGTGGAACTAGGCCAGAAACTTTCAGGACACCAAGGACAGAAGTTATTCTTTGTTCTCTGTGTGTTTGCTTTCAAACTATGGCTGCCGTAGATAGGCAGATCCTTATGGCATTAACTACTACCATCCTCAAAAGGCTGACAGGCTCACACGTTAGAGAAGGTTATTCTGTGTTTTTTCAGACTTCCAATCTTCAGAGAAACATTTCTACATTTGCTTGTCTGCTCTTTCATGTCTGCCTTCTAACTCCCTGGTCACTGCAAAGGATTCTGGGGCATATTATGGAGATTAATTTGTGCCATGAAACCCCTACATAGCACAGAGGATTCTGGGGCACATTCTAGAGCACACGCACATCCACATGGGGCACTGGGCAAGTGTGTTGCAATCCTAGACATGCTTTCCTGGGAATAATGCAATGAGATTTACTTCTGAATAGACATGCATAGGATTGCAGTGTGAGCGTGGTTCCCAAACAGAGAGCCATGACTCTCCAGAAAGCAGCAGAAACCAGCCGGAGAGCTGCAGAATCCTCATGAAAAACCCACTACCCTATACAATTTATAGTATAGGATTGTAGACCTAAAGGGGAGCTGTGGCCCATGGCCCAGTAGGTCAATGGAGCCACCAGTCAAAAACGTTTGGGAACCACTGTGGACCTAGAGCATGCCCAACACTTGACCTTGAGGTTCTGCATTATAATTCTCCTCAGGATTCTCCAGAAAACCATTTGAATACCACTGCATTTATCCAGAAACACACATGCATCAGATTACCCCGTGATGATTTCTATTTTCTGCCCATGGTGAATTGCTGTCCTTATTATGCCTTCTGGGAGATGGTGGGGGAAAATATGCCTTTGAAACATTTGTTACTGTGCACAAATGTATATTTCAGTTCTTCAGGTATTACAGTTATGCTCTCTCTACCAGGGCACAAAAAATGAAATATCTGATGGGGGAGAAAAGCAGATATATCTCATTGGACATCTACATCTCAACACACACAGACTGCTACCTGAGTCCTCAGGGATTCTGATGTGGCATGGAACTAGTTGCAGTCTTTCAGACCTGATGCAAACAGATCCAAATTTCTAAAAGAAAGTTGTGATCCCAACATAAAAAGTCTGATTTGAATTCTGAAAATTTTGCCCAGATGTGAATTTGCGCACAATTGCATTTCATTTGCAAGATCACACTGCTGTGGATTTTTTTTATCACTCTTTTTCTGTCTGAGGAAAGTATTCCTCAATTGTGGTTATAGATCCAGAAGTCACCCCAGATAAATCTAGAGATCATAATTGCACCATGTCTGTCCTTCACATAACTGAGCATTGGAACCAATGGCAGCTTCCCTCCTGGGACAAATAACTGTTGCTCAAGCACCCTATGTGAATTGAGATCACAGCAGAAGGAAAAGGGTAAAGCTTCCCTCTACTCCACCACAGTTCCAATTCTGATTGTTCCCTCCCAGTGGCTGCTATTTACCAAATAAAAAACAATTACACCAGGCCAATAATTACAGTGATTATCATGTCTAGTTAGGCCCTTGCCTTAAGGCAAGCCATTGCCTCTCAGTTTTGTCCCCTACTGCAACCTGAAATATCATCATTATTTTAGAGCACCTATCTAAACTAGACATTGAATGTGAAACAAAACAAAAAAACCCTTAGGCTTACAGTCTATATAAGATTACATACACAAGGCGGGAGGTGGGCAATGAGAAATGGTAAAGGAGTGAGATCAGTAGACTAAAGAATAGGAATAGAAATAAAGAATAGATCAGTAGGATAAAGAAGGGGTTATTCGGTATTTAAATAGTATTATAGAAGAAGCCAGACAGATGGGAAGAAGTAAATTGGCCCAATCATAGAAAGCAGCATAGCCCACATATGGGGGGATCATAGAGGACTAGGGTGCAAGAGGAGAGACGAGAGTGAGAAGGGACATGGAAAATTAGTAGAGCAGATCAATAAGTGTGAGCAAGATAATTACGTCGCTGAAAGTCAACAGAAGACAGAGAGAGCCCCTGTTGAAGAATAATAGGACCATAACGGTCAGTGAAATAAATTAGGCAAGCTGGAGGGAAGGGGAAATTTATAAAAGCTGCAACCCTGGTGGCTTACCACATGGAATCAGCAGCATGCAGCTCTACAGGGTACCAGTTCAAGTCCATATAGCTTCTTACAAATGTGTCTGATGTTCAGATAGGCAGGAAACAGGCTGCCATTATAGGGCTATCATGATGGTTACTGAGATCACGTCTAACCAAAGTCCTTTGAACATTTTTAGTGTTATATAAATCCTAAGTATTGTAATTCCCTGGCTATTGGCACTGCTCCATGAGATCTTGGTTTTGAAGGTAAGGGAGGCAATCTTGAAGTCAACGTCTCCTGGGGGTGTGGATACAAGCATGCCTAATGCAGGAGCTGTAACAAGGCACACTGGAATACACGTCTCCATAGCATGCAGTGATATCATAATGGCTCACTCAACCACTTTTCCATGAGGGGATGAAACACCAGACAGTTACATCAGACTACAGGCTCCTTCAAAGGTCATAACAAAAACACATCAGTGGCCTCTCCACCAGGCAGGTGTCAGAAGGGTAGGGAGAGACAGCTCGATTCCCCCATCAGCCTGGCAGGGAACAGCTGTCACTGGCTCTTCCCTCTCAGAAGCTGACAGGAGCCATTTCACCTGGCCATTTGTACAGTGATTGGACCCCAGACCTTTGGATGGGCATTTTTTGGTCTTTGTACTTCTGCCTTTTGAAGCATGTCTACTGACTGGAAGCCATTCTGCCATTTCCTCTTTGTGCAGCCATGACTTAGTAGAATTTTAAGCCCATCCATAGAGGATCTCCTCTATGGAGAACTCGTGCAAGGAAAGCACCCTACAGGTAGACCACAGCTGCGATACAAGGACATATGCAAGAGGGATCTGAAGGCCTTAGGAGTGGACCTCAACAGGTGGGAAACCTTGGCATCTGAGTGGCCCGTTTGGAGGCAGACTGTGCAGCATGGCCTTTCCCAGTTTGAAGAGACACTTGGCCAACAGACTGAGGCAAAGAGGCAAAGAAGGAAGGCCCATAGCCAGGGAGACAGACCAGGGACAAACTGCACTTGCTCCCAGTGTGGAAGGGATTGTCACTCCCGACTCGGCCTTTTCAGCCACACTAGACGCTGTTCCAGAACCACCATTCAGAGCGCGATACCATAGTCTTCAGAGACTGAAGGTTGCCAACATGAAGCCCATCCATAAGCACATCTAAGCTCCAGGACCTTCTTTCTGTCCACTGCCCCACAGTGGCTTGCAATGCGCATATTACAGAGGAAAACTTGAGAAAACTCCTGTTAACGATTGTATCTAGTACACAGTATATAGATCTCCAACTCGACTGGCTGCGTGTGGGAGCTCACTACCCCTTCATTGACACAGACAGCTCGGAAGAAATTGGACAGCACTTTCAGATCAGCGCCGGAGAGTTAATGAGCACTTGCATGTTTTGCCTGTGCCTGGGGCGAGTGTCACTGCAGTGCCCATGGGGCACTCTCTGTCAGGAGGCAGTCAACATTGTAACACATCTGGTGCTTGCATATGGCTCAGGCTTGGAATTCTCGCATCTGGTTTGCTCCTTTAATTAATGCCAGTTTGTATGTGATGGAATGTGTCCAGCTGCAGCCGAGATGGTTGAAGTTGCACCTTAGCGTCCAAAGCAATGAAAGTCACCACCAATTACCTGATGACATGTATAGGGCCGGGAGCTAATTTTTCAGCAGGTCAGGTTGGCTGTCAATCCTGCTTTCTTTTTGACTTTCTCTGGAACACACGAGGCAGGAGATGCCTGGTGACTGTATAGACGCCAAATAGGTTTGTTGGATGTTACATATATGGATGTGTGTCTTGGCAGGCTGCAAAGCTAGCAAGTCTCAATCTGTGGCTGAAGGGGTGTAGAGAGGTACATTTTGCCTAGGGAGACCCAGGTTCAAAGCCCTGGCTGTGGACAACTCACTGACTCTCTCAGCCTCATTTACAGGAGTTCATTAACAGAAAATGAAAAAAAAAAAGATGACACCAAGATCAATCTACACACTATGTTAAACAGGAAATTTGGCCCTTGTGTACTTGGGTGGTTTGCATGTGTAAATAATAGGCATGGGAGGCAAACAGGATTGGGACCATGGTGAGGGCAAGGGGGCTTTAACTCCTTTGTCCCGGGCTCATTCCTAGCCTGGATCAGCCCCATTGTACACTCAGAACTATTTCCACCAAAGGTCCTATTAGTGTCAGTAAGAGCCTTCTCCTAGGGAAGTCAGGAGGACTACAATTGGGACCCTGGCAGAGCAAACAGTTAAAACCCTCCTCTCCCAACATTATGGTCCAAATCCAGATCACCCAGTAGCTCCTATTTACCAAATTAAAAAAAAAAAATCCTCTCCAGTGTGAAAGAGCCAAAATACACTATTTTGTATTATTAATGTAATTTGGTTCTCATGTACAATACCTCGAGCTCCAAATGTTGTGTATGCATGCATGTGTGTATATACATGCATGTGTGTAAGAGGCAGTTCCCATCATTCCCTTGTACTCTGGGATGATAGAGAAACTCAACCCAGTGTACTTCAATGGCTGGACTATGGAGATAGGAACAGGTTTGATTCTCAGTGACTGGGATGAGAGGGACAAGCTAAGAGATGGTTTGACTCCCACACTAATGAAAGGTCTTATTGAGTGTGCCTCTTTATTTTCCCATAATAGTAAATGGTTGCCATACACACCTGAGGGGAACAGTTGTGCTTTCAGGGACACTGTTGTGGGGTCACTGTGTACCCCAGCCCCCACAGACAGAGATCCTACAGGGAGCATAAAGGATTCCCAAATAGTGGGACCGTGTTCTGTTAAATGCTCTGTTTTTAATGACATTTTTAAATGTGGTGATCTTGGGGTTTCAATTGTTTTTAATGTTTTATAGCCCAATCCTATCCACACTTTCCTGGGAGTGAGCCCCATTGAATCTAATGGGACTTACTTCTGAGTAGATGTGCATAGGATTGGGCTGCCAATTGTTTTTAACATATATTGTTTTACTTTATATTGATATTGTTAGTTGCCTTGAGTCCCCTTTGGTGTGGGAGAAAGGTGGAATATAACTCCTATAAATAAATAAATATTTTGATTTTCTCATCTATTTTTTCACTGGCAACTAAAAATACACAATTATGTTAAATGTGAATGGAGAAAAATTAAGGGAATGTTGTATTTAAAGTCAGATACTTTGGGTTCCCAAGCTGAACATCGAAAGTAGGAATCACTTACCAGATGGGGCCATGGAATGAGCTGGCAGCCTATGGCCTGCTCAAAATAGAAACAGCCACATTTCTGGGTGCTGTAGGCTTATATCATAGTCTTTCGAGACTGAAGGTTGCCAACCATTATTAGCATCTCACGTTCATACCTTCATATCTTACTTGGGTGCTGAAGGTTGGATTAGACTGGAGGCCTTTTCAGGACACTGGTAGACTTTGGTGACAAATGTCTATAGTGCAAGTTAACAGCGTGTTTCCATCACGTATCACAAAATGCCCATTTCATAGTAGAAGCCCAACCAAAATGAATCCTTCCTTGCTCCCTTCTGCATCTGTTCTCTCAATGCCCTGCTGATGCCCAAGCCCATTCTAGCAACTCATCAAAACCACCTCCAATAGGAAATAATTGTCTGCTTTCGCTTCTCCTTCCACCATCACTGCCTAATTCTACCTGTCGAATGCAGGAGACGTTGTTGCCGATCATGTTTCAAAATATGAAATTCAAACAAAGGCATTCCCCTGACAGCGCCAGTTTGAGAATGCTCCACTTCCTCCTCCTCCTTTGTGATTTGCAGCAGCTCAGCCGCAACCATCTGCTTCACGCATTTGCATAACCCAGGAGTGGCCGTCTCTGTATGCAGATTAAGAAGCGATGGTTTTACATTCAAAGAATGCAAAGGAGGCCTGATTTCAGCTCCAGGAAAACCACGCTGTTGGATTTAAGGCTCAGACACCACTCTTAAATTGCTCGCTACAGGGAAACAGAAGGCTAAGACAAAACTGTACCGGCCGTTTCTTGCCCAATGAACGGTCTAATCTTCAAAGCAGCTGTGCCGGAAAATAAGAGTGTTAGAAGGCACCAGCACTGCTGATCTGGCTCAGTGATACAACCTATGGCATTACCCCCATCATGTCACAAGCAACCTGGAACATTGCGCCCACTCAGGAACTTGGGGTGAGCACCACTATATCAAGCAACAAACATCTGTAGCTGCTAGTATAGTGGTTGCATATAATTCCCCAAGGAATTTATGTGAGCCTCTGTTAACCTATATCTACCCACATGCCCTACATGCAGCACCTATATGTTGTGTGTGTACTTCCACAGGTATAGATGGTTTTTAATACTGATGACTTTATTGACCACCTTCAAAAACCAGGTGCTGTGGCCTTGCCCAAATCAGCTTGCCATCTAATACAAGCGCAAGCTGCATTTGAATCTGTTTTCATCAGATTCAAAATCATGAAAAATTTTAATTCATGCAAAATTGTGTGGTTCAGGAGTTGGACCTAGACCTGGAAGATCCATGTTCACATCCTCACTCAGCCATGAAGCTTTCTGGGTAACCTTGGGCCAAACATTATCTCTCAGCCTCACAAGGTTGTTGTGAGGACAACCGGAGAGAAGGAACCATGTACATGACCCTGAGCTCTGTGGAGGAGGGGCAGTATAAAAGTGTTAAAGCAAGCAAGGCTCTGAATAATCATTATAATTCTCTTGCCCATCAAATGAAAACAAGGTGCTGTTGGGGTCTGGGAGGTCAAGAAATTCCTTTTTGCCCTTTTCTTTCTTCATGAGAGCCAGAGGTGGTTCTCAGACTTCAATATTCTGGCAAGAGATTTCCTGATTACAGTCCCCCATGATTACATTCAGGATCTGAATGATGATTTCTGGCCTTAGGAAGCCTCTTTCATCTCTTGTTTAATCTTCATCACTTTCTATCTCCCCCCTTTTCCACTTATGCTCACAAGTGACTGTTCATCCTCCCTGTTTCTCCTATTACCATCTTCAGGTGATGATTACAGTATTACTATCTAACCTGCCTGACCCAACAATAGAAAATGCCTTTTGGGTGGGATAGAGGCTTTTAAATCAGTAAACTACAGTCATCTGTAACCGATATGGCCATAAGAGCTAATGTCTCATCTCATTTTGCCTTCTCAGCCTCCTCCAGAGTTTTATTTTTATTTATGAATTAAAAATAAATTGTTACAGTTATAACATATATAACAGACCGAACAGTCAAGAGTGAAATTTCCCCCTCTCCTCTACCAGCTACACTTGCACCTTAATTTACAACCCCTGCCACTATCACCTATCAATATAGCCTTGGGCTAATATAAACCATTAGTACCATAATATAAACCATTACAAACCAGAGGGGAAAATACTGCACATTTCTACTCAAAATGGAAACAGAATGACACCATGCATACATAACCAATAAGGCAGAAGCTGTCTCCGTAACAAATGAATCATAATTAAGATGGACATATTAGACTCCACAGGCTCCAAACTTCTATTTTCAGGAGATTGAAATTTCCTACTCAAGGACTAGTGCTCCTCCAGAATTAATGGTTGTATCATTGACTCATTCCTACTGAGTAAGAAAGCATCCCAAATCACTTCTCCTGCCTGCTGGGTTTCAAATTGAAATGTGAATAGGCTATTGTTACCTGGAGGAGGTATGGAGATGTCTGATGTCACAAAAGACTACAAGCAAAGAGAGTTTGTTCTGGTTCCCTAGTTGCAAGGGAGAGTTTTGTGTTTAGAGGTGTGGCCAAAGTGCTAGGGAGGGTCTTTCTTATCACCTGATCAGATACCTGCCTAGGAACCCCATGGTAGAGTTGTTTGAAAATGGTGTGATTTACCTTACTCAGAAGTAAGCCCATTGTGTTGCATAAGACTTAGACTGCAATCCTTACTAACCGGAAACAATTTCTTCTTCCCATGGGTTTCTTGGAGCTCTGCCTAAGCAAGAGCTTAGAAACTATGCTCAGAAACTATGAAGCTGACTCCACCTGGGATTTGTGAAACTTGACTTTAAAGAAGACTGGCAATTTCATTGCAAGCTCTCACTGCCTTTTTGGGTTTCTGTACTAACTGATCAGCAACGTAAACTCTCAGCAGTGCATGTCTGGCAGGTCTACTGAGAAGTAAGTAGTGTGTTCAATTGGGCTTACTCCAAGAAAGTGTGCCTAGGCTTGTAGCTTGTATTTAGATTATAAAGTGACCATCTGAATATTTCACACCAGCTCAGCGCCGGCACATAGTGTTACAAATGTGCCGTAAGGCAATCCTGTGACACTTACTGCTTGACCAGTGCGGGTGCTGGCTCAGTGCGAGTACACACTAAGCCGGTGCTGGGTGGAAGAAAGACAACTACAGCCCAGAGCTTCAGGCAAGTGCCGGGTGGCAGAGAAGTGAGTGGGGGCATGGGGGAAGGTGTTCTGGGGTGGGGGAGGGTGGGGAGAGGGCATGGAAGGGGGAGGGGCAGGGTGGGAGGGGGCAGGACTGGCAGAGCTCAGCTCCGCCAGATCCAAAGCCCCTCATCGGGCCTCCTGACCTGACATGGGACTATTTTACTTTGCACTGGCTAAATAGCTGGTGCAGAGTTGAGTAGCCCCATTGTGGGGCTGGTTCCCTTACTCAGGGGAAGGAGACAAATGTCGCCTGTGGCTGCCTGACGTTCACAGGATGCAGTGGCAGCCATTTTGGCACTGCTGCAGCCTTCGGCACTGGGCAACTCAGGATTGGGCTGCCCATCTCTCAATGGCACATGTGGTTGGGCTTCCCATTCAATATCATCGTTGGATATGCTGCAGTACTAATGCACCTGGCACAACCTTGCAGTATGTGGTGGGTTGCCAGGGACAGAAGGCAGGACCTCTGAGAGGAATTTTATCAGGGGGTACAAAGTTTCTTTGGGCCCCTTTGCAAGGGACGGGTCAGAGTGGGGGAGAGTGGAGACAGGTGAGCAGAATGGAGGCAGGGAGGGGCAAAATAGGGTGGGGAGAGGGTGGAGACAGCTGGAAAAGTCTTTGGAGCCCAGGTCTACCCACCCATGTGGCATCTGCAGCTAGATACAGTAATACAGAAAACCAAACATACTCCTAAGTCTCTCTAAAATCATTTAAACACATAGAAAATCATGCAGAAAATTAGCATCATTGTCATTAGGCCCTCACTAGAATGGAGAGTGTCCTGTGCGGACCAAAACTTGCTTCTGCAGCAGCTGTAGCCCCACAGCTGTGACCCTGAGCTCCCATACACTTCTTCATGATAAGCAGTTCCACAAGCCAAAGAGTGACTGTAGCAGGCCAGTTTCCTCCCAGATTTGACACTGTTGAGGAGTGTCATGTATGCATTCCTCGGCCCAGCATATATGGCTTGCCAGTAGCTGCAGCCACACGCTTGTGGTAGTGTTCCCAGCATCCCGTGTGGGCAACAAATTTGAAAAGGCAGGAAAATATCAGATTCCAGGAAATTTCTGGGTCCTCTCCTTTCCCTGTCTGACCCTGGGCCCAGGTACAAATTACCCCCTTTACCCCCCTCTCCTAGGCCCTGACAGTGGGGGGAAGGCAGAACTGGGTAGGGGGAGAGGAGTTGCCATATTTTGTGCTCCCTTCCTGCCCAGAAAGCCTACCAGGGGCCTCCTTGATTCTGTGCCCAGTCAACAGCGGGTGCAGATCCAAGGAGACCCATCACTGCTGGCTGTGTTCTACCCAGGGTAAGGGAGCAAATGCTCTATTACCTGGTAGAGATTCTGGCAGCTGTTTCGGCACCCATAGGATACAGCGGCACCCATTTTGGCACCACTGTTCCTCTGGGCACTGAGGTGGATAGGATTGGGCTGTTGATCATTTTTTTCCTTGCAAGAATCAGAGATCACAGATGAAGGGATTGGCATTAAATTTGGAAGGGAATAAAACAGAAACAGTTAAGCCATTTCTGCCCAATGTTGCACATGCGCAAGAAGGATCAAATGTGTACACCTGTGGGCTGGATAGAAATGGGTTAAGTATTGATTCTTATCTCTTCAGTCCTGTCCAGTTCCAGCAGCATCTGCCTATGCCTTGACATGGACATTATACCTATATCTACATCTGTATCTGTCTCTCAAGCAGTGGTGAAACAAGAATGGTTTTCGCTCAGCTCAAGGGCTTGTCTGGAGAAGCCTGACAAACCTTGTCCGTTCCAGCAAGGAGGTATGGAGAACATTATTACTTTTAGCCACTGTTTACTTTTTTTTTTTTAAATGGCAGACCAGACATAGGGGTTGTGGGTGATGCTAGAGCTGCAGAGGGCTTCCGCTTTCTCTCCTGAAGGCCTGCTCTTGCTTTTACAAGAGAAATGATAAGGTACAATTCCATGGGGATTTATAATTTGCAATCACCACTGAAAATGACTCAAGTATGAGTCTAGTGGGGGGGGGGATCACTTTTCCACTAAGCTACCACAGCTGGCCAGCATTGGCAAATGTGAAGATAGTGAGCTCCAAAAAATGCAGAAGTGACAAGAAAAAGCTTTCGGTCTGCTCACTTTGAGAAGCTTATTTGGTTGAAGTAGATATTATTAGAAGCATGCGGAGAGAAGGGGATAATAAACTTAATTCCCTAGTGGCAATTAAGAACCTCAGCCAAGCATGAGGATGAAGGAATGAACAATCATTTCCACTGGGAGATGAGCTTATAGAAAGAATGCAGTTTGGAGAAAACAAACTTCACACAAGGCAGCTACATAAGCAAAATTATCATCTTCCCCTCCGCATTTGCCTCCAAGTCTAATTCTGAGATAAAAGATTCATGCCTGTTAACCCGTCCTTTGCAGCAGGCCTGCCTGCATTGGTTCTCCGTTGCTAGTCACTGCAACTTCCGGAACACACTCCAGATTCCCCCTTCCCCCCAAAATGGGCACCCAGGTAAGTTAAGACGGTTGCAAACGTCTCCGCAGTCTTGTCATTAGCCACTTGCCTGGCTGCCATTGGCAATTTGGAATTTCTGAAAGGTCAGTGTGGTCCCAGGATTTCTTTTCCAAAAACCTTGTTCACTACACCTCTGTAACCAACCACTCCTTCTGCAGTGCTTTAAGTGCTGATAGGGTTCTCCTTCCAGCTTGGTGCTTTACTCCCTGAATCACTGTATCTCTGCCAGAAATCTGAGCCCTCCCTGGACTAAAGTGGCCTTGCTTTCTGTGATTCTTCTGCTTTGTGTTTTCAGTGTGGAGCCCCAGGCAGGTTTCAACATGCAACCAATGACAGACTCAAGGTTTGGAACTTTAGATTGGTGTCTTAGGATGGTTTTGTGTCATGTCTAGCTAGTCTCTAAAGGAGCATCAGTTCCCCCAAAGCAAAACAACAGCCACTTGGACCCCACAATGCTCCTTCTAGCCAACTGCAAAAATCAGGCCTCTGTCTTTTTTAGTAGTTACATTCGAATTCCCTAAATTGTTTTCTCTCTAGCTTTTCCCAGGCCAGGTGTGGTTTGTCATAGGGAGTGACAGTAGCCACCAAGCACCTATACTCATGAAAGATAACTTGCTAGCCACCCAAAGCCCATTGTGTTGGCATCCTCAACTAGATCTAAAAACATAAACTGCTCATTGTGGGTCATGAGTCAGTAATAATCACATTTCCAAAAAGATGGTTCATTTGGCCTCATCTTAGTGCTTCCTTTCTTTCAAAGAAACCACACTATGGCATTAGCCACTGCGATTACATCACAGTCAGCCATTACCACACTTGGCATTCTCCAACCATACGTGTGTTTGCATGAGTGTGTATTCCAAAGAGTTGATCCACTGCTTCCTGGGCTCCCATTAGATCCAGAACTGCCTGCAGCACATGTACCTTCTCTCATCACTTACAAGATGCAATTATCCCAATTACGTTGACTTTGGAAAGGGATGTGCTTTGTAACTTAAAAGCTTTGTCCTTGGAGGAGTAGCTTTGGAAAGCATATAGCTAAGAGACATGACCTTTTTTTTAAGCTGAAAAGAAAGCACTTTCTCCTTGCCCCCCCTTCTCTGTATCAAGGCACCTATATCTGGATGAGAGATAATTATCAAGCAGAGACATTTCTCTGCTCAATGAGTTGGACATGAAAAAACACTTTGCCTTTTCATCATGGAAATAAAAGGGATTTGAAACTTGAAATCTCATTAGGCAAGGATTGATGTCCAGCCTAGCTTTGCGAACACTCCTCGCAGCAATGGGGAGAGAGTAAGGTATTTTTCCATGGAGACAATAACCCAGCCAGGTATTTCACCACTTGAATTGCACTTGAAATGCAGTCCTCCTCATTTTAAGAAAACTTGAAACCATAATTGTCTTGCATCAGGCTGCCATCTCAGCCATCATCAGAGGCAGACAATAGAGGTACCCAGGGAAATGGCCCATGGTGTATTAACGCAAACCTCTTGTTAGTGTTTTTTTATTGGGGGGGGGGGGGTACCACTGCATCTTATTACATACACACTTAATGGACCTACCTAACCAGGGAAAAGCAATATCCTCCTGCCTTGTTGTTTATGTACAATTGGCCCTTTTCTCAGTGTCCAGCCATGTCCTTTTTAGTATTTAATTTCAAATCAATTTTCTAGCAAATAAGCTCTTGAGAGTGGCTTAACAATAACTATGGAAACATCATTAAAATACCCAGCATGCTAAGAGCAATCAATTAAAACTAGCCATCCACAAATATGTGTCACAGCAGAAAGCTAAGATCAGTTTCTATACACCCTAAAAAATAGATATAGAATCCCAAACTACCTTTCCTGATGAGTGCAACATATCATTTTGAGAGTGGTGGAGGCAGTTGTGCTGTTCTGTGGTGTTTCTTTAGCTCTTGTCTGAGGTCTTAAAAAAGGAAAAATCTGAGCTGGACTGGTGAAGAGCTGACTCTGGGTGGGTATTTACTGGCTGGTGCTATGATGTTATAAACCCATCTCCTCCCACCCCCAACCTGCAGAACAGTTTGCAACTTTTTTTTTTTTTAACAAGGCAAAGGTTTAAGGAGAGACATACATGCCCGATCTCATCTGATCTCGGAAGCTAAGCAGGGTCAGGCCTGGTTAGTACTTGGATGGGAGACCACCTGGGAATACCGGGTGCTGTAGGCTTATATCATAGTCTTTTGAGACTGAAGGTTGCCAACCAACCACATGCAGTTCTTAAACAAATTAAAAAAAACAAACAAAAATCTACTGGAGTTTTCAATAGTAATTCCTTGTAGCTAAAATGTATATATTTAAAATACTGTTTATATGCCACCTTTGTGCCCCATATCAGGCATCCAAAGTGCTTAATAATAGCTACAATTATGATACATCACAATTACAAGCATAATCCAATTGCAGCGACATAGAAGATTGGTACCAGTGACATAACAGGAATGCTGTTACGTTATCTCAAGCGAAGAGATGGTTATTGTTTGTATAACTGTATTGCTTCTTAATGGGCACTGATGATGAGCTGATGCTTCTGGAGACAGGAATGCACATCATGCCTAGTCTGCATTTCTGATAGCGAGAGGATGGTATTATACCCCCAACTAAGCAATGAGCAGGTGATGGATGAACTAGTAGGGTTCTTAGAAATGGTACCCCTACATCAAATGTCCATGCATTTGGCCCTACAAAACTGCTTATTCTAGTCTGGCTTCTCAGTGTGACCAACTTAGAGCCCAATCCTGAGCTTGCTGCACACTGTCACAAACATGCCATAAGGCATGTTTGCAAGGCTTACCAGCACTGGCCGGTGCTGGGCTAGTGCTGGGCAGGCGCCTGTCCTCTGCCGCTCGGCGGTTCCATGGACTGCCGAGCCACAGCACTGTAAGTGGGGGTTGGGAGGGGGCGGGGAGGCGTTCTAGGAAGGGGAGAGGCAGGCAGAGGGCAGAGAGAGGGCAGGGAGGAGGCGTGATGGGGAGGTGAGAGGCTGGGAGAGGGCAGTGGGAGGCATGCCAGGGGAGGGAGGGAGGTCCAGTGGAGCTCCACTCCACTGGATCCAGCGCGTTCATGTGGGGCTCAGCACCCTTCCCACATGGCTACTTCCCTTACCTTGGAGAAGGGAACAAAAGTCCCCTTCTCCCAAGGTGCCGCCCATGGTAGCCTGTGGTGCACAGGATCCGGCAGCAGCCATTTTCGGTGCTGCTGAAGCTGCGCACCCTAGGCGGCTCAGGATTGGGCTGTTATTCAGGTACAATATTCTGTCTGCCCTTAGAAGAATATGCCCTGCCTGGTTTGATGGCTGACTGGTTTGATGGCAGACCTACCTCTACCTATGTCCAGTCTAGGAGAGATGATGTCCAAAGTGATACTCACATGACATAGGGTAGGCAGTGGTCTGGAGTGCGATCACCCTGCAGACTGTGTCTGTGGATCCAAGCCCACATTCCAAGAGAGAGCAGGAGTCAAGGGCAGTCAGGTCCAAAACTTCAGAACCCTGAACAGCTCCCAGGGAGGAGACAATTTGTTCCCACAAGCCAGGGCCTGGTGGTAACCAAATCCTTATATAATCCCTGGACTAGACTACTCACTCAGGCTCTGTTAAGGAATGGAAAGTCTTAAACAGGCAGCCCTCTGGCCTGCAGTCTGGAACCCCGTCACTTCTTCATTCTCTCTTTCTGGATTCAGTGCCTACAGTGGTCAATACAGGATAATGCAAAGGCCATGAGGGTGAGTATGCTGGTTCCTCAGCAGTATCTTCCTTGGGAATCTCTAGTCTGGAGATCTCTGGCTTGAGAATCTCTAGATCTGTTTGTATTTGGATGCTAGACTCAGGTTTGGGGGTCATTGACTGTTGGACTCTCGCTTAGTGCCAAGGCCTGGCTCCAGTGCCTCTGCCTTCCATGCTTCTGGATCTTCTGATCCAGTTGGCCCTTCTCCTGCTAAGTCAGTCTCCATTTCACTGCTGGAGGAATGTCTCATGATAATTGGCCTGCCTCCTTCCTTCCCCACTCTGCATCCTTCCCTGGTCAGAACTTGCTTGCCTCCACATCGCTAGCCCTGAAAATGTCCTTCTTGTGCAGTAGCATCTGTGACCAGCATCAGAATACTAGATGAGAAGGATTATTTGCTTGATTGGATGATGATTCCTTTGACTATATGCACTTACAAAGCTTTACTGCTGATGCATAAAATTATGACTTCTGGAAAAATACCCCTCTAAACAGCCATTGCTTCAGTTCAACTGAGATCAGAAGACCCTGTTATTGATTCACTAATATAGGGAGACAGTAAAATAGAACTGAGGAGATAAGCAAAGCTTCTCAGATCCCTACATCAAACTCTGATTTTTAAAGCAACAACAAATGCATACAACTCTCTGAAATGCATCATAAACAGGCTGCCCTGAAAATATCCATTTCAGGTTTCTGAAAAATATTCTGGTCAACTTAAGCTGTTGACTGAGAAAACCTTGCAAGGAGACTGGAATGACAAAGGAAGGCTTACTCTGCCATATAGAGGGGTATGGCTGAGAGATGCTATGTTTGGTCCGTAAAAGAGAGTGGTTAATGGAAGGAAGGGACAATTCCATTCCTGTCGAAGGGCAGTGACTCAGTCCATATGGGAAAAGGAACTCTTGTCTCCAGCCATTGCACTCCCTTCACCTCTCCTCCTCCTCCTTTAACCCGTTTAATGAAGCTGTCACTCAATATAAGATCTTTTCTTTACCAGAGCAGCAGCCAAGGTCACTTCTTTATTTAACAGGGTCTGCAGAAGATCAGGCAGGGGCTTGAAGTAAAGGTCAAACCTTTTGTGTGTGTGTACTGCAAAACCAGTCTCCCGGAATCTATTTATGAGTCTGTGTTTTTGTGAGTAATATAATGCATGTATATTTAAGGTTTTAATTTTAAATGCATTGACCATGGCAGGGGTCCCCAAATTGCTGGGTCATGACCCAACAAGGGGCCCAGAAGGAAGCCATTGTCCCTTAAGAAGAGTGGCCAAGAAATTATTGTGGCGATGGCACTGCAGCGATTGTGCTACCAGCATGTTCAAGATGTTTTTAAACATACCTAGGGGTAGTGGTGGCCATCTGGAGGGTGCGGGCCTCCCCGTTGCTCAGAAAAGCTCCCTGCTATGATTGCGAACTGGTTTGCGATTGTGAACCCAGAAGCAAGGACCCTTTCTGAGCAGCAGGGAGGCCCGCAGAAGGGGCTGCGAGCTCCCTGCACCCTCCAGATGGCCAGTGTGACCCCCTTAAAAGTGTGCTTAAAAGCCCCTTAATTACAGCAGTAGAGTGATTGCTGCTGTACCGTTGTCCTGCCCCTGCAAATATATGGTTCCCAACTTCCAAGTCGAAGTTTGGGAACCACTGGACTATGGAATAAGCCCCACTGAACTCACCAGGAGTTACTTCTAACCTGTGTATGATTACGCTGTATGATCATGCAGTCCTTTTTCTGTCAATGCCAGAAATCCCAAGCGCCCTTAGATGGGCATTCATATGGAGGACCCTAATGTGTGAGTTCCAAGCAATCACAAATCTGGTTCATAGTGAGTAATTCCTATGAACACAGTGACTGGACCAAGGGATTTACTATGGTTGTATATCATTGAGTATCTACACATTAAATTTTTCCACTTGAGTGCAAGCTTGAGTAGCTTGCATGAAGTGTGAAACTGTCCTTAGTGTTCCTTGGTGAAGCACGCACCGCAAATCCATACTACCTACTAGCCTACAGCCAGCCTGGTCAATCTGAGTGTCACTGCGTCTGGCTGAAAGAAGGGAAATGTGTTTATTGAGTGCACAGTTCTCAGCTAGGTATGAGGAGAGAAAAACTGGCCATCGCTCTGGAGTCTAACAACTATGAACAATATTTATCTACCTAATTAGAAACAGTTAACACAGCCAATTAGCAATGAATAAATAACAACAAAACACAAATGATCCAGCCCCCAAACCACTGATTATGTGGCACAGTGCATGGTGTCAGTTAACAGTTGCTAACTGGTGAGCAGTTACCTGTGCACCATTCTTTCAATAACAGTTTCTGTTGCTCTGCATTCACTTTTCCTCTGATGTCCACTTTCCTCTTCTCTTCCTGCTTACTCAGGTCTCTCTCCTCCAGCAGCCTCTCCCTCTTTCACTTTTCCTGTTTCCCCCAGCATTTTACCCCCCCCCCTTTCAGGGGCCCAGCATTCAGTGATCTTCTACACTGAGTATGCTGAGTTAGTTCAGCTGGAGTTCAGTTGACTAACGGATTGGTTGGAGCATGCTCAGTAAGGAAACACTGACCTTGAGATCTTTGAAGACCTTGACTCTAAAGGGACTTTAAAACACAGAACAGAGAGCTTGTGCTGGGTTGTATACTAGGTGAGAGAGAGAGAGAGAGAGAGAGAGAGAGAGAGAGAGAGAGTCTCCCAGGGATGTGCTGGAGTCACAGCACCAAGTCTCAGGTGGAGTTCCGAGTCTCTGCCTCCCTTGACTCAAGTTGCAAACAAGGCATTTTAGAGTTATTTTGACTTGAGTGTGAGTCTTTCTGAGAAGCAAGTCAAGCTGCAGGTCTGGTGTGGCTCCATAGAAAAAACAAAGGTGCTGGTGGGGGTGGGGGGGTGTCGGAGTTCTCATTTAACACTGCCCTAATGTTCCCATCCATCTGCCATCAGCAATGTGCAAGTCCTTCACTTCAAATGAGCCAAGAGTTTGGAAGGTGTTCTTCTTCTATCACAAGGAAACACCTCCTCCACCCTGCTTTGCCCCCCCCCCTTAGCCCTGTCCCTGGGTTATCTAGGCATTTTCCTATTGCTGGAACCCCCTCCCTTTGGGTTCCTCCTTCTCTCCTCCCTTGTTCAAAGAAAAAAATCTTACTATCCATTTGGCCAGTCAATTGTCTATTCCTTCTGAGATGAACAAGAGAGCCCACTCCCCCCATGTTCTGGTTGTCCCTGCTTTCTTCTGGGTCCTTCCCCCAGCCTTGTGCAGCCTACCCCTCCTTCTGGAGCCAACCTATCTTCCTCCCACCAAGTCTGCTGGTTTGGATGCCGGCTTCAAGATTGCCCATGAGGTCTTTCAGGGCAATGAGGAAGTTGCAAACCCCACCCCCCCACCCCCACCCCCACCCCAAAAAATGTAAGCAAGTATGCACACACATGTTGGCATCCTTCAGTCTCGGAAGACTATGGTATCGCGCTCTGAATGGTGGTTCTGGAACAGAGTGTCCTCTCCAGTGCATGAAGCCTGGGTCAAGTAGATATGGAGGATAGACTACTTCCCATGCAGCAAATCCCCCCTTTCCACATCACTGAAATGGTCCAATGGAAAGGCAGAGGCCAATACGGTTGGTTCCAGCGGCGTCGCAGGAGTTGCCAGAACGTGACTGTGTTTAGACATGAACTGCCTCAGGGACTCTGGCTCCAGATTTTGCCTCGAGGTTGACTCCTGAAGCCTTTTCCATAACTGGATGTAGCCACAAGGCAGTGGAGGTTTGGGATCAGAGTTTTCCTTCTCTCAGATGAGCTGCCTTCCCAGGCTGATGAGTCCCATCTACCCGGTGGCTGTTTAGTCGCCTCTTAAGACAAGTACAGCCAAACTGAGGGCCTATTCTTATCCCCAGCCCCCAGGGGAAACACACACATGAGCAGACCCAAAATGATGAGTCTTTATGATTTGTGTATCTATGAATCATGACACTTTTGGGGTAAAAACCCTGAGTCAGTACCCGAGTCAGTGAATGATGCATGTGACTCGAGGCCCCACAAGTCTCAGTCTATTTTCGTGATGCAAGTCAAGCCTGTGAGGCACGAGTGCCCATCCTTAGAAAGTTCATTGTCATGGCCGCTTTAGAAACAAATACACATCAAGGAGCAGAAACCACCAACGACAGAGCAAAAAAACCTGTGCCCACTAGAAAAGTCACCGGAGGATTGTAGATAAATCCAAGGGAAATGCTACCTGGTGTGCTTGTCGTTTTTTTTGTCATGCCCCAATGAGCATTTGCAAAGCAACTGCTAGAGATTTCTTGATGATGCTGGAAACCAGGTACTATGAAAAGACATTTTGAGGGGGAAGGGCATCATGCACACACACTCTCGCTTTCTTACACACCTGCCATGGAAAATCTATACCTTCTAAAACAGCGCTCTACTTAATGAATAATCAGACAGAAGCCTGAAAAATCTAATGAGTAAACCCTAACGGTGAAAGGGAAGAAGATTTAAAGATCTTGTTTATTGTTGGCAGAGTTAAACGAGATGATAGTTCAGCAAGAATCTGGTTGCAATTCTATACACGCTTTCCTGAGAGTGAACCTCATTGAACACAATGGGATTTACTTCTGAGTAGACGTGCCTAGATGTCTGTTAGACACTGTTGCAGCATATCTACTTTGCTGTAAGTTCCATTATATTCAATGTGGCTTTCTCCCAGGAAATAGGATTGCAGCTTTTTAGAGTCTTAAAAAAAAACAAAAAACTTGGCAGAGCTTGAAACTGTTTAATTCTTTTGATGAGAGAGAGAGAGAGAGAGAGAGAGAGAGAGAGAGAGAGAGAGAGAGAGAGAGAGAGTTCCTGCTGCATCAGCAGAAAAGTGAGAGACACTGTCATGCTGGGTTTCTCATGGACAGTTTACAGTTTCCTGTGTTACTGTTTTCCAAGGCCGATTCTGAGGGCCATTTTGTACATTGGATGTACAAAGTATGTGTGCTGACCAGCTCTATCACATAAACCCTGTGCATGGGGAGGGGGTATTCTAGGGTGCACATGGGGAACTTCACATGGAGAAGTTGCCAGGCCTATTTGATCCTACTACTGCCCTCTGTGAGCTGATCTATACTCTACACCCTGTGGCTACACACTGAAGAAACAAACTGGCAGTGGTGGGTCTGACATCTTTCAGGGAAGCCTCACCGTTTCTGATCTTTTTATTTGAGGTATCCTGGTAATCTTTTCTGGAGCCCAGAATTGCACAGTGTGACAGCCACAGTTCTAAGGTGACAAAGTCAGTGAACCCAGGATGAGGCTATACAGATAGGAACTCACTCAGTTCTCAGTCATCCCCATTGAATTCTATGGGACAAAGTCAATGGACTACAATTTGGGACACAATCACAAGGTGGTGAAACCTACCTACAATTACAAGGAATCAAATCTCACCCCAACAGTTGCTGCAATCCTCTCCACATTTACCTGGGAGTTAGGCCAATTGACTATAAAGGGACTTACTTCGGAAAAGAGTTGCCTAGGATTGGGTTCTCACTGTGCTACTTCACCTCCTCTCATATAAGCGAATGGCTGTTATTCATTAATATGTGGGAACATAGAGTAGCTCAATCTGCATGTTTGTACATAAACTGATATTTCAGAAATACAGTAAGTGTCTAGTAATCTCTCTTCACAGTGGAACCTTGAAAACCTGCCCTGGAAAATTTACTGCTTGGGAAAGTAGAGAACATGGGGACGGGGGACGGGGGGGACGGACATTGTAATAATTGAAGACTAACAACTTGCATCATTTAATGACATTCAGGACCTGCAAAGGAGGTGGCGACCATGTCTTCATGGCAAAGCCAGCCTTGGTTTTAGGTGCCAGAAACACAGCCACTCTACAAACAAGCTGCCTGGCTCAACAGACAATTGAAAGAACTAACAGAGCACCAATCAAGCATCTAAGGGAGATGCACTTCGGCATTCCCAAATGCCAGGAGGTCACTCATCAGATCGTTTTGCGCATTGCTCACATGCCGCAGTGCAAAGAACCAAGTGAAGGCAGCCACTGCCTGGGAAAATCTGCGTAGCCTTTTGACTTCCACCTACAAATATTCTCTTCTTTTACAGTCTGTTGAATCCCATTATGCGATTCAGTCCCTGCTCTACAAGCAGATGGCTTTTCTCCTAGAAACAGCTCCAGATCGTTCCACAGAGCCATGTTAAAATAAGTGTCCAGCCATGTCAGTCTGAAAACCAGGACGAAGTCTGGCAGTGTCACAATGACAGCAATTCACTGCCAGTGTATTTGAAAGAGACTCATTTATAAGAGGTGAATGGAGTCCTGATACTAGAAAGAAATGTTATTATGGGAGGATTATATGGTGTTGAGAAGTGCCGCAACCGTATCCCAGTGATATTTGTGAAAAGACAGGCAGAGGAATCCATGCTGTAATCTCCAAGGATCATTTAAAAAAACCAGGCTACTAAATGCAGCAGGGTTATGTGCTCTAATCTCCACTGATTTCAGTGGGTTTAAGCAGGCCTAATTTCGTGCTGCATGAGTTCCCCAAAGCACAACTGAGGCCACTTCACATGGTGGCACAGCTGATTGCCACCCCAGTACGTACCCATTAGTGAGCAGGACCAGTCTGCCCATGATGCAGTTTGAGCATCAGATCAGGGCAGAGGGGGAATCTCCCCTGCCTTCATAAGAGCAACTATTCTACTCCCTCTCTCCCTTGCCTTGCCAAGGCTGCAAGAGTCGAATTGGGAGCTCCCAATCCACCCCTTGCAAAGCTTTTCAAGGGGCTTGGGGCCAGTAAGGGAGCAGCCAGGGGAGGGGAAGGACGTCAGGACATCAGGTCATTATACAGACTGGGAGTAACTATTGCTGATGTTGACCACTATGGTCTAACTCAGTGGTCTTCAATGTTTTTCAAGCCACAACCCCAATCAATCAAGAGACTAGGGGCCCCACTATAGATCCCACATTCCCTCCTAGGACCCTATTTGCCCACCCCATTCCTGTTGCCACCCATTCCATTCTCCCAGCACTGTTCACTGTAATATTCCTGTTATGACTATTAGGGAAAACACTGTAATGTTTTCCCTAATATACTTATTAGGGAAAACAGAAAGAGATACTATGAAGCCTGAGAGATACTAGTGAAAGCTATTTTAGCACAACTACTAAGAATCTGAGCAGGCCTGGGACACAGTCTCCTGGTACCTGAAGGGAGACACCAGATGCCTCTTCTTTTACCTGGTGGTGCTCTAGTCTAGTGGTCTTCAAACTTTTCCATTCCCAGAAGTTGCTGCGACCCCAGAACTGAGGCTTTGTGACCCCATTGGGGTCCCAAACCCAAGACTGAAGAACCTTTGTCTAACTGATTGGCTTTCCTTGCTCTCTGACAAAATGTATTCCCAGTCCAGCTATGAAAGTTCCTTTGAATAGCAGACATATCCAGAACTAAACTGGGACCTTACGCATGCAAAGTATGTAATCTACCCTAAGCCCTGCCCTATGGCTAAGAAGAAATTAAAATGTAAAAGTGAAGAATGCTGGCTGAGAGCCATTCACTTTGGACTTTTATCTTCTCCACTGGGGACTTACCTGGGAGCAGAATGCCTTGCATACTGGAGCTACACCTTCTGGTTCAACACTTAAGAGTATGAACCTCTTCCCCTGGCTGCAGGGGCAGTTAGGCTTCAAATCCTCTTCCTCTAGGTCGCCTACAGAATGCTTTTATTGAAGTTTCTGAGATCCCTGAAGCACACTACTGTAGAGGAAGTCTCTGCCTCACCATTGTGGTTCAAAGCTTCCAGAAATGGGGACATGATGATTGACTCAATTCTCTTAGAGCCCAATCCTATGCATGTCTACTCAGAAGTCAGTCCCATTATAGTCAATGGGGATTACTCCTAGATAAGCAAGGATAGAATCGCAGACTTAGGGCCCAATCCTATCCAATTCTCCAATGCCAGTGCTGCTGTGCCAATGGGGCACATGGTCAGGTAAAGGGAAATGTGAGGCCACCAGAATGGTCCTGATTTGATGCAACTGGAGCTCAACAAATGCTCCAGAAAGCAGCCCCCCCCCCATAAAAAGAATGAAACAGGCTTGACAGGGTAAGGTGAATTTTTTTTCTGTTTTAGGCTGCAATCCTATCCACACTTTCCTGGGTGTAAGCCCCACTGACTATAATGGGACTTACTTCTCAGTAGACAGGCATAGGATTGGGCTCTCAGACTTGTAAAGCCAGGTGGGTTCTGATAGTGATATGCTTGAAATATAAGAACTTAAATTGAACTGGGCACTGGGTAGGAGTGAAAATCTTACTGATGCTTTTGGGGGGGTGTTATTGAAGGTAGGCTACAGAGAAAATTCACTTGGTGGAACAGGGCTGGTTTTCCCTTATTTATTTATTTATTTATTTATTTATTTATTTATTTATTTATTTATTTATTTTACTTTCATTTATTTATAGTTATTTATTTTAATTTGCTTTATGATGGGTCCTGGACAGATTGTCATTCTAAGAAGTGTGTCCCAGTGCTAAAAGTTTGAGAACTGCTCCAGTAAGGTGTTAGTAAGTTGACACCTTGGGGGAAGGTGACACCACTAGTGACCAAAATCACTAAAATCAGAGTTTGGAGGAATAATACCATCATGTTATATATCAATCAATGTGTAATTTCATGCAGAATGCGATGAAACAAACTATGTTGAAATATCTTTATTCTATCAAAAGGTACAGCTAAAAAACCAGTGGGGGTGGGGCAATGGTAGATCACCACGCCCACCACCTAGAGTGTTGCCCTGCCCACTGCAGGGGGGTGACGCGCTGGCCTCCTGCATCGAGTGACACGAACCCTAGTGACACCACTGCATGCACTGCATCTTGTCATAGGGCAGCAGTCACAGAGGTCCCCTTAAGGTATGGGAACATTTGTTCCCTTATCTTGGGGCTGCATTGCAGCTACACCAATGCTGGAAAAATGGATAGGATTGGGCCCTTTATTGTTTAAGAGTTTCAGATTTGTTCTCTACAACCATCTACTTTCTGATTCAATCCAATTCACTGTAAGGAATTGAAATGTCCTCCTCCATCAATGAGCTCCTGAAGGAGTCAATAGTTACTCTGCAATTCTGACCCCTGTGTTTGTAGCCAGGGGATTTTCCTCTTGAGCTGCCATTTCAATACAGTACAACATTTGTCCTGGCAAATTTCTTGGTGTTTTTTCAACATATTTAGCATGCTGAGAAGGCTGGGAGGTTTTGCAAGTCAGGTGGGAAAGAGCTCATTCAGCTGAGTTTAATTCTTCGTATAAGAATTAGCTGCAGAACTAATTAAACAACACCGGCTTCTTGTTAGCTGCTCATTTATCTGATCGGATTGCCCAGAGGCTTCATTCCTTCTTTGAGTAAGATCTTCCAGCCCTTTGATTAAGGGCAGAAAACAAAATGACTGGTTTCCCCTCCCCCTTCATTTTGCTCTTCGATGAAACCTTCTCATGTACCTGGTGTTAGCTGCAAGGAAGGAGCAGGAGAAGCAATTCAGAAAAGCTCCACACACCTGTCTAGTTACTCTCTTTCAAACTGAGCTCAGATTGTGTAGTAAGCTCTGTGTGATGGAACCCCTGGACTGGAACTAAGACTCTGTTACGGACAGCAGTGGAATGGAGCACTCAGTGGTGAGGTAGAGCCATGAGCATGGGATGGAGTCAGGAAGGATGCCTGGGCTGAACAAGGTTGCAAGGCAGAGTCGAAATGAATTTGTTCTCTTTCTCTTTCTCTACTCCTAATTCTCCTCCAAATTTCCATTTGTGGATTTCAATAGCAAATATTTTCTGAATATTCCCTGGATGCATACACCTTTGCATTCTGCACTGGCACTTGGCACTCAAAAATGCTGTGGTTGTAGTCCACCTCTGACAGCTGGCATGTAACAGGTGTCAATATTGAGCAGTGCTGGATACACAGCAGTTGGCATGTGACAATGTTTAAATATATTTTAATCATTCAATGTTACCACTTGACAACCGCTATACAATACCTGTCAGGATTTGACTGTATCGGACACGTAGTAATCAACAGTTGATAGCATCCAACACTTCACATGCAGTAGCAGCCTTATGTGGGATGTCTAGCAGGCAGCTTATTTGCAACAGAAATTAGTAAATGTTGTACTTGTTCATTGTGTTGAGCTGGAAGTATCCTCTTAGTTTCATGTCTCTCCCCCCCCCCCCCATGTTCTGGACTGCTGGGACAAAGATGTTGAAATCCCCCAAAAGTTGCACCATTGCCATGTATGGATGGAAAGTCTCACTGATTGAAGGGGGAACTAACTGCTTGAGTAGACAGGCTGAGGATTGCATCCCATTCGACGGAAACTTTCCCAAAGTTTGGGCTGGTTCTGCGAGCTGTGCTGTTTGGAAGGACGAATTTGCCATTCAGAAGCCAGCCTGACAATCTGTGAAGGACAGATTGCAACCCTGACAAGATCCCATCCCTGGCAGTACAAGCAGATTGCTGTTTGCCTCTTCATAAATTAGCCTTTATCAAAGGTGTCAGGATTTAAGTGAATTACCATGTCCCTTTCTATGAATTACACAGGGCTTTTTCTTATCTCAAATTGCTCTTGATAATGGCATCAACAAGACTGTTTCTCTTTGCCCAAATTGATACAAGCCTCAGTCCAAAAAGCACCCTGGACATTCAATTAAATGCTGAGCAGTAGATTGCATTATGTAAAGGTTAGCTGGCTCCCTGTTTGCCAAAGAAAAGACATGAACCCTGATCACCTTTGAATCAAGGAGGTCAATATGCCATTCATCCCCTGCTGAAAGTAGCTCTCAGCCCAGCGCCAGTCCTGGCTGTTTAAAGGCTTCTTGGAGACAAAGAGTCACTGACCTTTGCAGGAAAGTTTTCCTGAGCTCTTAGAAAAGTTACATTCAATTTGCACTGAACCAGCAATTGCCAGTGGGCTTAAACAAACAAAGCAGATGTGAAACAGGAGGTCACTTGGCTGAGGCTTGGGGGCAAAGATAGTTAGTGTTTTCTTATTTCCCTGCCAATTTTTTTCCCTTTGGCTTCTATCCTTTGTGCTCCCTTGCAGCGTCATCAATTTGGTGCAGTGTCAGACAGCCTCACATTTGGGGCATTCAGCTTTTCTAAGCACTGGAGGAACACACTTATTTTCTTTTGCAGCGTGCTGAGGGATTGTGTGGCCCTGATGTAACTGCTGGTTGATGTGATGTCACAGAGGGTAAACAGTGATGATGTCACAGAGAGGCTGAGCAGAGGAAAAGGAGCACAGAAGCAGGGCTTTTGAAGGGACAGACAGCTGACTGATAACAGGAACTTGGAGTTCCAAGAAAGGCTAGGCTGGCACAGAAAGAGGCCTTAAGGAAAGTGGGCATCCCTGTATGCCTGTCTTTTCAGAAGACAATGAAAGGGGTAGGCAGAGAAGGAGAGGATCTAGCCAAGGAAGAATAGAAACAAAGTGAAGTAGTGCATATCTAAAGTATAAAACACTTGCAGAGTTTAGGTTGGAGGCAGGGCCAGATAAGATTACATTGTTAGGCACTTCTAATGTAAAGATTCAGTATAATTACCTGCCCTCGAAGGAAGTTGCCTGTTGCATCTCCACATGAGTCCTTGCTCTGGGGTTGCCTCCTTCCACTCCTCCATTCCTCCACTCCACCCCTTTCACTTCCAAGGGGTTGCCTTGTTCAGAATGCTGATTAAGGCTGAAACATGCGTTAGAAGTCCACTTCTCCAAAGGAGGGGATGGGACTAATGTGTGCTCTTCCTAAAACCAAACATTTTCAGGGGTAAGAGTTAGGTATGTCTCCAGTTTTCATACCGAAAAAGTGTACTTTAGCTATCATACATTTTAGATACATTGGACTTTAAGGTACAGTAGGAAGCTTACAATTAACACGAGCATAAAGAAAATAAATATACTACATGGAGTCTGTTTTTAAGAATGAGAATGAAGATATGGAAACTGTTAAGAATTCTTGTAGGCAGAAATATTGAAGCAGGAAAGAGAGGAAAGGGGAGAATCAGATGGGGTGTTTTTTTCTTGTTTCGTGGCAATTTGTAGGCTTTGTGCCATGGTGGGTCCCGCTCACTTGCTTCTCTCCAAAGGCTTTACAGGTGACCCATCTTTCCCGTAGCAGAAGAGTAATTTATTCTGCACACTCCATCTGTCTTCCTGTTGATAAATTGTTTCCAAATGGAATCTGATTGTCTTAAATTTATTCCACCCGGAAAACCTCTTGCTAAAATCTTGCAAATAATTCTTGGTGTCTGCTACTGTGAAAAGTTTGTTGAGAGCATTTGGATCTGATCATTTGAGATTTTTGATAAAGCACTTCAGTCTTCCAGGCAGGACATTATTGCATCTCGGTTGGTTGAGTGTATGCCATGCACTTGGCTGGCTGCAGGCAGAGATTTCTAATTTTTAAACTCGATGCTTATTTTTGTAAGGTAAAATCTGGTGCCTGACCTTAATTTTTCTTAAAGGTGAACTATGCATAAACCAAAGGATTGGCTCATTTCATCCACAGACCAAACAGCTCCATGTCTGCTATGGGCACACTTGTGTCTCCCATACAGATGTGCAGACTTAAAATATGCATGTACTCATGGCTAGGAGTTGCAACCCAATCTCTCTGTTTCAACATAAATTTAGATAAGGTGGGAGTTCTGTTGATAGGAGGTTGGGAGTGTTCTTGGATTCAGGGCTGCCTCTGGATGGTCAAGTGGTGGCAATGGCTAGGAGTGGCTTTTACCAGCTACAGCTAATGCACCAACTGTAGTCTGTATTTTTTTTTACAGAAAAATTGAGTCTGATCTTGATCATTCCTTCCCTAGTGGATTATAGCAAAATGTCTACTTACATGTAAGCCTACTTAGATGTAAGTAAGATTGAGTTCAACATAATTTTATCCCAGATAAGTGTGTATAGGTTTGCAGCCTATCTTCGGTTGGCCTGTATGGTGCAGCCACTGACGCAATGCCCACTGCATCCTATGGGGCAGTTCGGGACCAGGCTGGCTGGGAGAGTTACGTAAAGAAAAATTTTACTGACCTCTCTGCCACTCTGTGGTCACCTATGGTTCTACTTAGATCTACTCCAGCTTTTTTGCTGATGTAGATCTGTTAGGCCAAAGGGTGTGTGTGAGGCCTAGAATGGGGGATAGATAGGATGTGGCATCCACTGCTGTCCTGCCCATGGGACACCATGGAAAAAGGACACTTGCTGCACAAAGGAATTACTTTGGACCAACAATCTCCTGTCCCTCACAATATATATGGCAAAATATTTTGTTTGCTCTTGTCTTCTCAAAATTCTTATTGCAGGGTCTCTGCCCCAGGAGGACTCCGCCCATAAACATCCAAGTGGAACCTTCACTCCACTGCCCCATTAGAAGGAGGAAGGACAACAACAACAACAACAGTATTTATATACTGCTTTTCAACAAAAAGTTCACAAAGCGGTTACAAAAAGTTCACAAAGTGGTTAGCAATGCATCCCAATAAGATAAACAAAGGGGGAGAATCCCCTACTGCAGTGTATTGATGCTGTACCTCTGTTCCATGTCACTGATTCCCCCCCCCCCACTTACCCTTCAGGATTGTCAAGTGCCTTTGCTAGAAACTGTGTTGCCTAACCATCCCCCTTTTTTTTTTGCTACTACTAACAGCAACGAATGTCTGCTCTTACATGAGGTGCTTTTTGTCTGTTTTCTGTTGTGTCTGAGGGGTTGGAGAGCAACTTTGTGGACTGGGCAGTCTCAGTAGTACAGATACTGCTGCCTCTTCTTTTCCCCCTGTCATAGGTGTTTTTGGCCAGTCATGCAAAAGGTGGGTGCCTTGGAGAGTATGGCTAGACAGGGGTCGGGGTGGGTGAACTGGGCTGGGGAGGGGGTTGGGATTGGTGGCACCATATCCTATCCTTCTGGGCCTGATCCAGTGACATGGATCAACTCGGACTCGCATCAGTGATATTGTTGGCGCGGGTCTGAGTTGACCCATTGTGGCTGCCAGAGCTTATCCTGGGGAAAGGGCACAATTTGTTTCATTGAAAAAAAGGCACCACAGATCTGATCTGGAAAAATACAGCAAGACAACACTGGAAATGCTTGAACGTTGTAATAATCTAGAGCAGGGGTGCTCACACTTTTTTGGCTCGAGAGCTACTTTGAAACCCAGCAAGGCCCGGAGATCTACCAGAGTTTTTTTTACAATGTTTGCGCCATCATAACATATAACATTTATGTGTACAATGTATGTTGGTGTACCTTGAGCCCCATTGAGTATAACAGGACTTACTCCTGAGTAGACATGCCTAGGATTAGGCTGTGAGGCTGCAATCCTAGCCACACTTACCTGGGAGCAAGCCCCATTGAGTACAATGGGGCTTACTCCCGGCGTTTCCTCCCAGAGGCACCTGAAGGGGGGGGTCGGCACTCCACGATCTACTCATTTCGCCTCGCGATCTACCGGTAGATCGCGATCCACCTATTGAGCACCCCTGATCTAGAGTCCTGTAAAAACCAAGTGAATAAAAGATGGCAATTTGAGAAAAAAAGGGCTAGCGTGGAGGAACCTTCTGTTGCTTGATGTGTTTTATTTTGTTAGCCTTTTGTGTGAGGCTTTTTGAAAAAGGAAAAGTGGAATTAAAACACCTGAATATTAGAAAGAGAGAAAAAAAAGGAAAGAAATCAGCTTAAGGGAAAAATTGTCATCAATAAATGCTACAGGGCAGCTTGGTGAGTACATAAAACTTAGAATATAAGAAACGGGAACAGTTGAATTAGACCAAATACTCTATTTTTCTATTGAAATACTTGCATTTACCATTATATGAACATCAGTTATTGTAAATACTCATCCATTTACTCCTCAACTATTTGGCATGGAATTTAAATGAGGTGTGTGTGTGAGCATGCAAGGAATCACAAGTATTAGTGCTGATAAACAATGGAAGTATGGGCAGGTAATATTTTGCCCCTGAAATATCATCTCACTATAGATGTTGTGATTATTGCCCAGAATCTGACAGCAAGCGAAAGTAGGGAACAATTGAATATACAGCTGATGGGTCAAAAGTCTGGACTTCAAAAGCATGGTTAGACAGAAGGTTAGACGAGATTTTTTTTCAATACACTTTATCCTATCTAGTTACAATTTTTTACCAAGATGTTTCCACTAATTCATTATATTGTGGATCTCTTCCAAGCATTTTGAGTACTCTTGGCCACAAATCAGACAAAAAAATGTGAATGTTGTGACTGAAAATTCTTAAACTGACAGTTTGCAAAATCAGTTTTAGGTCTCTGCCTTTAAAAGTGCACTGCAACCTACCCACGCATGCCCCCCTCCCCCCCACAAAAGTCACACAAGACATATTTGGAACTTTTAGCTCAAGGGCAGTTGGACTGTTACATGCAGTGCTTTTTTTGTGAAAAAAAAGGTGCAGGAACTCACAACTTGTTAATCTTATTTATTTATTTATTTATTTATTTATTTATTTATTTATAAACCATTTTTTATTGGAGAAATAAAATATTTTTTATGTGCTTCCCCCCTAAAGATGGACTTACTTCTGAGTAGACATGCATAGGATTGGGCTGTCAATCTCCACATCCCCTTCCCCCTAGCTACTTTTTCTACACATGGGGAAAAATACTGTACAGGTGCACTTGTAGCGTGTAGTATGTAGTGTGGCATTACTTCGAGGAGAGGAAGCAGTGAATGGATTCCGAAAAATGGCTTACATGAGTAAAATTACTCTAAGCAACTGTGGGAGTAAGAACAAAAAAGGAATTCTTACACGAGAGGGGTCCTTAGGTGCACATAGAAACAGCTACTTTTGCAAACAAGCGATTAAATATGGTTTAATTCAGGTATCAGAATACTCTGTGTCTTTGGGAAGGCGCTTGGCATGCAGTTGTATGTTCTCTGCTGCCCTGAGCAGCTGCTGTGCATTGTTGGAGAGGAGCTGGCGGAGGGCATGCTTGTGGGGGAAGGACAAGGAAGATCTCTGGCAAGGCTGGACAGCATGTTGTACACATGTAGAATCCCTTTTCACCTGCCCTTAGCATGTGAAAACGGGTGCAGATATATATCTCTGCCAGGATTAAGAGCCCAATCCTAGGTATGTCTACTCTGAAGTAAATCTCGTTCTAGTCAATGGAGCTTACTCCCAGGAAAGTGCCTAGGATTGCAGCCTAAGAGCCCAATCCTATGCATGTCTACTCAGAAGTCCACTTTAGTGAATGGGGCTTATTGTGGATAGGATGGCGGCCTTAGAGTCCAATCCTGTGCCTGTCTACTCTGCCTCTGTTTTGCTCCCCCCCTCCTGGAATGCCTCCGAAGGGGAGGGGCCCCTGCAAAAAGGTGCCAGAACTCCATCCCCCCGCGTTCCATTAGAAAAAAAGCCCTGGTTACATGCAATCCTATCTTGTGCTGGAACAGGCAGGCCAGGAGGTCTGCACTGTATCCAGCACAAGATTGGGGCCAGAACTGACTCAGAACTGGCTCAGCCGGAGGCAAGGGGAAATTCTTCCCCTTATCCCTGGGTGAGCCACCACAGCCCCAATGGATCTCTCCAATGAATCTCCTCCCCAAACCACCTCAGGAGGTGATGCAAGTTAGAGGAGAATGGAGCGACTTGGAGTTGATCCATGCTCCTCGGAAAATGGTGTTGGGATCCAGCAAAACTGCCTCCTCCCTACCCTCCCCAGACTGCTGTGTCGGCCGAGCTCAGCCAACACAGCCTTACCTCTCCATGTTGGTGCAGAGGCTGGATACAGCATCTGTGGGTCGGTGCACATCCCTACGCCAGCCCAGCTGACACACAAAGAGATGCAAACATGCTTTACGGCACACTCACAAGGTACTTGAACCGGCCCAGGGTGTACTTAGGCTTGTGCCCTTAGCTACCTAAATCCACTGAGAAATGGTTCTGAGACTGTGAAATGAAAATCACTGACTACATTTTGCCTCTCAGCCTCGTATAAGAATGAAGTATTAGAATATAAAGTGGTTGTGGATGAGTCTTCTGCGCAAACTCCTCCGCCCCCGTTTTTTATTTAATATTCTTGTGAAATTAGCGTTTGCAGCCAAGACGTGTTGAATTCTGCCGACTATCTGCTGTGAAATTCACAGAGTCTGCCTCTTCCCCACAAAATAAATAAACTGACACAGCTCAGCGTCGTGACTCAGACTTTATCAAGAATTTAAGGAAATGAAGTAGATTGGAGTGGATGATTAACCTGGTACAACAAATAACTTCTGTCCTTGCCTATAACCTCTGGGCATAAGGATAGTGTACCTGGACGAGAGCGAAAGTTAGCAATATTTTTCAGGGATCTCAGTGGGCAACAGTCTGTTTCTCCCTTCCGTCACAGCTTGCTCCTCTCTGTTCTGTAGAAGTGCCACCTGTTCAGATTCCCTGCAGGATTGGTAGATGTGCTCAGCTTCCCCCCTCCTCAAACCATAAGCTATCCAGTTATTCAGAAATATTGGCTGTGCTCAGGCAACAATGAATGAGCAGCATATGAAGTGCCTCCTGGAAATCAGGAAGAACTTTAGCAATGAGGGTAAGCTCAGCTAAGTGAGCATTTGTGTCTTGTAAAACATTAATCCTTACAAGGACGCTGTGAATCCAATTCACACTGACTCAGACCATATGTCAATCTAGACCAATGTTATGGTCCTTGCTTACTGGCAGTGGCTCTTCCAGACTAGTATAGCTGGGGACAGACAGACAGTATAGTAGGTACTGCAAGTATTGTGTAAGTGGCCCCTCCCACTCACCATCAGAACCATTCCGTGCAGGTGCTTGCCAAACCAAACAGCAGGGATGGGAAACTTGAGCCAGGTGACTCAAGTCCAAGTCACAAAAACATGTGTTTTCGCTGACTCATGCAGACTCGAGTCACCTGCGTCAATGACTTGGGCACTAACTCAAGTTTACTGACTCAGCACTTGGTCCCCACGCATGCAGACTCAAGCCTGTCCTTACTTACTTTTTCGCAATGTGAAAGACCTTGTGGGGACATCATTCAGACCGGGCAAGCAGCAGGGAAGTTCCAGTCAGGAGGGAAGATGGGTGAATGTTTTGCTTTTCCATTGAGTGGAGGTGGGAGGTGGGAGTGAACATAAGAACATAAGAACATAAGAACAGCCCCACTGGATCAGGCCATAGGCCCATCTAGTCCAGCTTCCTGTATCTCACAGCGGCCCACCAAATGCCCCAGGGAGCACACCAGATAACAAGAGACCTCATCCTGGTGCTCTCCCCTACATCTGGCATTCTGACTTAACCCATTCCTAAAATCAGGAGGTTGCGCATACACATCATGGCTTGTACCCCATAATGGATTTTTCCTCCAGAAACTCGTCCAATCCCCTTTTAAAGGCGTCTAGGCTAGACGCCAGCACCACATCCTGTGGCAAGGAGTTCCACAGACCGACCACGCGCTGAGTAAAGAAATATTTTCTCTTGTCTGTCCTAACCCGCCCAACACTCAATTTTAGTGGATGTCCCCTGGTTCTGGTATTATGTGAGAGTGTAAAGAGCATCTCCCTATCCACTCTGTCCATCCCCTGCATAATTTTGTATGTCTCAATCATGTCCCCCCTCAAGCGTCTCTTTTCTAGGCTGAAGAGGCCCAAACGCCGTAGCCTTTCCTCATAAGGAAGGTGCCCCAGCCCCGTAATCATCTTAGTCGCTCTCTTTTGCACCTTTTCCATTTCCACTATGTCTTTTTTGAGATGCGGCGACCAGAACTGGACACAATACTCCAGGTGTGGCCTTACCATAGATTTGTACAACGGCATTATAATACTAACCGTTTTGTTCTCAATACCCTTCCTAATGATCCCAAGCATAGAATTGGCCTTCTTCACTGCCGCCGCACATTGGGTCGACACTTTCATCGACCTGTCCACCACCACCCCAAGATCTCTCTCCTGATCTGTCACAGACAGCTCAGAACCCATCAGCCTATATCTAAAGTTTTGATTTTTTGCCCCAATGTGCATGACTTTACACTTACTGACATTGAAGCGCATCTGCCATTTTGCTGCCCATTCTGCCAGTCTGGAGAGATCCTTCTGGAGCTCCTCACAATCACTTCTGGTCTTTACCACTCGGAAAAGTTTGGTGTCATCTGCAAACTTAGCCACTTCACTGCTCAACCCTGTCTCCAGGTCATTTATGAAGAGGTTGAAAAGCACCGGTCCCAGGACAGATCCTTGGGGCACACCGCTTTTCACCTCTCTCCATTGTGAAAATTGCCCATTGACACCCACTCTCTGCTTCCTGGCCTCCAACCAGTTCTCAATCCAGGAGAGGACCTGTCCTCTAATTCCCTGACTGTGGAGTTTTTTCAGTAACCTTTGGTGAGGGACCGTGTCAAACGCCTTCTGAAAGTCCAGATATATAATGTCCACGGGTTCTCCCGCATCCACATGCCTGTTGACCTTTTCAAAGAATTCTATAAGGTTTGTGAGGCAAGACTTACCCTTACAGAAGCCATGCTGACTCTCCCTCAGCAAGGCCTGTTCATCTATGTGTTTTGAGATCCTATCTTTGATGAGGCATTCCACCATCTTACCCGGTATGGATGTTAGGCTGACCGGCCTATAGTTTCCCGGGTCCCCCCTCTTTCCCTTTTTAAAAATAGGCGTGACATTTGCTATCCTCCAATCTTCTGGCACCGTGGCCGTTTTGAGGGACAAGTTGCATACCTTAGTCAAGAGATCTGCAACTTCATTCTTCAATTCCTTAATAACCCTTGGGTGTATGCCATCAGGGCCCGGTGACTTATTGATCTTTAATTTATCAATGAGGTCTGAAACATCTTCTCTTTTAACCTCTATCTGACTTAACTCCTCGGTTAGGAGGGGCCGTTCGGGCAGCGGTATCTGCCCGAGGTCTTCTGCCGTGAAGACAGTTGCAAAGAACTCATTTAATTTCTCTGCCATCTCTAAGTCTCCTTTTATCTCCCCTTTCCCTCCCTCACCATCCAGAGGGCCAACCGCTTCTCTGGCGGGTTTCCTGCTTCTAACATATTTGAAGAAGCTTTTATTATTCCCCTTAATGTTGCTGGCCATGCGTTCCTCATAGTCTCGCTTGGCCTCCCCTATCACCTTCTTACATTTCTTTTGCCACAGTTTATGTTCCTTTTTATTCTCTTCATTAGGGCAAGACTTCCATTTACGGAAGGAAGCTTCCTTGCCCTTCACAGCCTCTCTAACTTGGCTGGTTAGCCATGCGGGCACCCTCCTGGATTTAGTGGAACCCTTCTTTCTTTGCGGTATACACCTCTGCTGGGCCTCTATTACTGTTGTTTTAAGCAGCCTCCATGCACTCTGGAGAGACTGGACTCTTTTTACCCTCCCTTTCAGCCTCCTTCTAACCAGCCTCCTCATTTGAGGGAAGTCCGCCCGTCGGAAGTCAAGGGTTTTTGTTAGAGATTTGCCTGGTATTCCTCCCCCAACGTGCACGTCAAAACGGATCGCAGCATGATCACTGTTCCCCAATGGCTCAGTAACGTTTACATCTCTAACCAGGTCCTGCGTACCACACAAAATTAAATCCAGAGTCACCTGTCCTCTGGTGGGCTCCGTGACTAGCTGATCTAAGCCACAGTCATTTAGCACGTCAAGAAATCCGGTTTCCTTATCGTGACCAGAACACAAATTGACCCAGTCAATATGAGGATAATTGAAGTCCCCCATGATTACAACCCTGTCCCTCCTTGTCACCTCCCTGATCTGTTTCCTCATTTCAAGGTCCCCATCAGATTTCTGGTCTGGAGGACGATAGCACACCCCCAGTATTACATCGCTGCTCAAGCCTGGTAATTTAACCCACAGAGATTCTACGGTGGAGTCGGACCCACCTTCAATCTCTACTTTGCTGGATTCTATCCCTTCCTTAACATAAAGGGCCACCCCACCTCCAACACGCCCCTGCCTGTCCCTCCTGTAGAGTTTATAGCCCGGGATTGCGGTATCCCACTGATTCTCCGCATTCCACCAGGTTTCCGTTATGCCCACTATGTCAATATTTTCCCTTGTCACCAGACATTCCAGTTCTCCCACCTTTGCTCGTAGACTTCGGGCATTCGCATAAAAGCAATTATACACGGAATGCCCCAGGATGGGCTGCTTATTCGCTCCTTTGTCCCCGCATCCTCTCATTGTGCCAAACTGTCTATCACATCCCATCTCCCTACCTTTCCCAATTTCTTCTCCTACCCTGCCTTTGTCTTGTTGTTCTCTAACCTCCCCATCCTCATCCCATAGGGATGAGGAGTCCCGAACCGGATGCCCCTCGGCTCCTGTCGGCCTTCCCCCAGGGATCAGTTTAAAAGCTGCTCTGCCACCTTTTTAATGTTATGCGCCAGCAGTCTGGTTCCATTCTGGTTCAAATGGAGCCCGTCCCTCTTGTACAGGCCCCGCTTGTCCCAAAACGTTCCCCAGTGCCTAACGAATCTAAACCCCTCCTCCCTACACCACCGTCTCATCCACGCATTGAGACCCCTGATCTCCGCCTGCCTAGCTGGCCCTGCGCGTGGAACAGGTAGCACTTCAGAGAACGCTACCTTTGAGGTCCTGGCTTTCAGCTTCCTGCCTAAAAGCCTAAATTTGGCCTCCAGGACCTCCCAGCTACACTTGCCCACATCGTTGGTGCCGACATGCACCACAGCCGCTACCTCTCCCCCAGCACTGTCTACCAGCCTGTCTAGACGAGAAGTGATGTCCGCAACCTTCGCACCAGGCAGGCAAGTCACCATGCGGTCCTCACATCCGTCGCAAACCCCCCTCTCTATGTTTCTAATAATCGAATCCCCCACTACAAGAAGCCCCCGACCCCCCTCCCGCCGAGGAGTATCCCGAGTGCGCTCGGATACGGGCCCATCCCCTGGAGAAGGGATCCCCCCTAGGGGATTGTTTCCCTCCTCTCCAGGATGACGTCCTCCAGTCCCGAGACTTCCCACCCGGGCAGCCAAGGAGCTGCACGCCTGAGGTTGGGACGAAGCCTGATCGTCCCCAGAAGTCTCCCCACGGTCCTCCTCTGGCTGCCTGCGCTTCTCCAGGTCGGCCACCAAGGCTTCAAGGGAGCGGACGCGTTCCCTGAGAGCCTGGAGCTCCTTGCACCGAGGACACACCCATGACTTATGCCCCAGAGGCATATAATCATACATGTGGCACTCGATGCAAAACACTGGATAGCCCCCACCCTGCTGCTGGCTGTCTGACTGCATAGCTTTTTTGTTGTTGTTGTTTTATTCAGGGGTCCTTTTAAAAACCGTACACTGGATA
This sequence comes from Tiliqua scincoides, assembly GCF_035046505.1. NCBI lineage: Eukaryota > Metazoa > Chordata > Lepidosauria > Squamata > Scincidae > Tiliqua > Tiliqua scincoides. Next base: position 98,171,944 of record NC_089822.1, on the reverse strand, counting down.
GCAGCCCTTTTCTCTAGGGAAGAGGAAGGGCAGTGTATGGGGCCCTGGCCTCCTCGCCCTGCTGCTGAACTCGCCCAGATGCTAAACTCTTGTGCCTTACCTGGCACTTGGTTCCCAGAGGCCACACGCGTCTGCAGAGAGCCTCACGCGATGGCCTGCCTAGCTTTATACTCCTGGCTGGCTCCTCCCCCCTCCTTCCTTCCTGATTGAAAGGGGCCTGGCCTTCCCAGGTGAGTTTACAAAAGCTCAGGAAGGCAAATGGGCGTGACCTACTCTGCAGGCTCCTGAATGGACTGCTTGGATTAGCCTAATGGGGCTCTTAATGGGTTGGGAATTGGCCCTTCCTAGGTCCTTTCCCTCCTAGTTCTGTTCTCTTAGGCTGGACTGTTTTTGTAACCTCAAGCTAGTTTTTATTTGGGTTTGTTTAATTATTTATTGCTCTCTAGATCCTGTGTCCCAATTTACTGACCTGTTTAGGTTATGTTCCAACTTAGATTAGGTTTAACCTGGGTTAAGTATAGGTTTAATTTAAACAAGTAGAAAACCTGCTTTTCACTTTATCCTCCTCCCTTCCTTCGATTAAGTGCTACCTTAGGTGCAGCTAACTTTCAATTTTGATTTAAATGCCTGACCCTTGGGCACTTACTCACGAGTAGGACGCTGCTCTTACTCACGAGTAGGACTCTGCTCCTGCTCAGAGTAGCCCTATGTACCTCCCTTAGGTGCTAACTTTCAATTTTGATTTAAGGTTGCTTTAAAGGTAAGGTTAAGGTTAGAAGACAGGGAGTTAGAAAGACAAAGCGTTAGAATGAGTACACTTACCTCCTCCTCCTGCTCCTGCTCCTCTCCTTCTCCAAAAACTCAGAGGTCTCCTTGCCTTCTCCTCGCCCAGAGTGGGCTCTCTTTTCTGTTTCTAAAAGAACCAATGATCATTGGATGAAGGATGGGTGGTCTGATTTGTTTCTTTGGATGAGATAGGGCAAAAATAGGAGTCCAAGGGGGTTCTTGCCTTAGAATTGGCTGGAGAAGCCCAGGAAGAGGGAGGTGGTTCATAGTGATCACATTTTTGAACCACATAGTTCCTGTGTGCTCTGTTGTTACTTGGGAGGAGGAAGCCTCATTGAACAACTGGCACAAGTGGGACTCCTTTTGAGTAGAGCTGCAAAGGATTGGGTCATACTGGTAAGCCTCCCAGCTGCTGTGTATGACCCTCCTCCTTCTTGCCACGTCTGTCCTGCATCCTCCCAGCTTGCTTACAGATGAGATGGGGACAGCAGGGGAGTATTTAACGAGAACTCTGACACCCCCCCCCCCCGCAGCAGCTCTGTTTTTTTCTGCAGCTGGCTTTTTCAAGGGAAAGCCTTGTGACTTGAGTCTTTTTGAGTTGTAAAACCGCTCTGGGCAATTCAGAAAGTCCATCCATTAGGATTCATTTTCAGCTCAAATCGGGGGGGGGGGGGGGAGCAGACACTCATAACTCGACCCGAGTCAAGCCATGCTGGAGTCGCCCATCCCTGCTAAATAACAGCTCCTGCATGCTGCCATCATTGCCTGGAGTGATTCCAAAGGTGGTAGTGCTACAGTCTCAGCACAGAGCCCACTGTGCTCACCAGAGCTGGTAAGTCACTGGTAGAGACAGGGGACCCACAGTTTGGGAACAATTTGCATTAACTTTTGCCCTAGGCAAATTTCCTAGTTTCTTCTTGCTAAGCTTGATGCTTCTTCTTGGCTCAAATTTCAAGAGAAGCACCTGAGTGCTCCTTTTGATGACATCATTGCTCCTGCTGCAAGATAAGTTCTGGACCTCCATTCCCCTTCCCCGCTGATTACACTCCTACCAAGGAATGCCACCATGTAAACAACCCCACTTGTCTGTTTGCATATACATACTTCCTGTATGATGCTTCTATGACTGAGTTTCTGAATCTGGAGATGTGCCCAACAAAAGGTTCTTGGATGACTCAGTAGTCTCTGTTTTCCGCATTCTATGAATCTGAAGGTCAGTTTATATTATCAGCAAAGTCAAATGGCTTTCCTGAATTGTACTGCTCTAGGCTGCAGGTGGTGCATATTTGAATGCTTGCCCATGGTATGCTGGGAGTGGCGATGCGTGGGGGAGAATTCTTACCCATTGCACAAAGAACAAAAGCATCTCTAAGAAGCAAGCTAGATTAGAAGGCTGGGGGAGGGATCAATCATGTAGCCCCTGCCCCTCAGCCTGAAGTAGTATAGTCCAAGTCATATCACTTGATTCTGTTGAATATATAAACTGGTCCTAAGAAAACAAGAAGAGAGGAAGGGAGAAAGCAGCCAAAGAATGGAGATATACACACATACCCACCCTATTTTTGGTATTTAATTTGCTGTTGGAATCTTATCTGTATGTGGTCTGGGTTATTATTTCTTGACTGCTGTTTTTATTGTCTTATGGAGACTGGCATGCTTCCACCTGGAAGAGACATTTTATTTATTAAAAGTAGCCATGCAGGGTGTGTGTGTGGGGGTGTGTGCGCGCGCACAACATCAGCCATAACTAGTTTGTCAGGGAGTGGGAAGAGCATTCTTCCCCTGCATGCTCTTCTGAAGCTGAAAATCACTCCCCCCCCCCCAAATTTGGCAATGTGTTCCTGAAGCAGCGATTTGAGCAAATTGCTGCTTCAGGCACAAATCACTTTTCCTGAGCAGTGATTTTTTAGCTTCAAAATGGTTGATGGAGAGAAGAGTGACCCTCCCTGTCCCTTTGCATGCTGGTCCTAACTAGGGTCATCCCCCTGTGTGGCTGTTCAATACATAAAATGCACTGTAAGCTTTGGCATGCATGTCTCATTTGAACTTTAAAGATTTTTAATCATCTGTTTTGTACTTATAGTTCATTCTTTTAATACATGCAAGCTGCATTGAACGTTCCCTAAATTATAAGGCAGGATCAATATATATATTTTTTTCAAAATATGGATGTTATATTATGTATTACTTTACTGTTAGTACATAATATAACGTCCATACACAGAATTCAGTACCAACCTGAGACACAGTAACTGGATCCATACTGCACCTGGGAACAAAATCCTGAGTGAGTATGCATCCCAGGTTTGTAAGGACAGTTTAGGAGAGGTCATGTTTTGCCACTTGCTGGAGAGATTAATCAGAACTTGCCATTGATTCTTTCCACTTCCTTTCATGTGGGATTGTAAGCAAAGAAAACGAAAGGAGTTTTGCTTTGCAAATGCCCAAAGAATTGGAAGGTCTCTGAAATTTTGCAACAATCATATAATCCTATGCGCTCCTACCTGGGAGTTAGCTCCATTGAACATAGTGGGACTTACTTCTGAGGAAACATGTATATCATTGCATTGTAAGGCAAGCAAGTAATATCACTGCTAGGTGCAGTGGCATAGCTAAGGAGGTGCAGGGGGTAGCAACTGCACTGGGCAACAAGCTTCAGGGAGGCAATAACCTGAGTTTGACACTAGTGGCCAAAATTGTGAAAACCTTGGTATTTTTGAATAATGTCATCATGTTATATATCATTCAATGCAGAATTTAAAGCAGAATGCAATGAAACATACCGCATCAAAATATCTCTATTCTATCAAAAGTTAAAGCCAAATAACAAAAATAAAAATAAAAACACAACTGTATTACATAACGAAAACTGGATTTTCTTAACTCAAAACCGACCAATGAGACTATTCTGAGAGCCAATCAGCTGTTATTAAGATACAGTAGGGAACCAATGAGGTGTTAATATGGGGGAGCCTGGAGGGAGGCGGCAGAGCCAGAGGGTGGTGAGCTGTTGGGGGGGGGAAACATATTTTAACCCATTTTTACTTTTTTAAAAGCCCGGGCATGACGTCACTTCTGGGGTATCATTTTGAGCTTGGCATTGGGCTACATGATCATTAGCTGCACCACTGGCTCTGACAGAGGCACAGTAGCCTGGCTAAAGTGAGATTTACAGCCTAATTGTATCCCTTGCCAGTTCATAGCATGTAATACCCCTGATAGAGCATGTGTTGCATGCTGTGATGTTGGGGGGGGGGGGTCAGACAGCCAGTAAGAGGTAAGCAAAAATATTTTTTTATATCTGATCACCTTCAGACTCACATCAGCTAATTTGGTGGTGTAAGTCCAAAGTAAGGAACGGACAGGTCAGGGGAAGGAAAGCAGGACAGGCTCTAGCACATGCAACTGCTGAGATCCTCCTCTTTGCACCCCTGGCCTCCTCACTCCCTGCCCCAAACTGCCCATGACTTGCCCCTACTGGCACCTTACCTGTTCCAATGTGGGATGGTTCCATCTGTGGCAAGTCCACAGAGCAGCTGGCTGTTTGTGCCAGTGGTGCCAATGTACACAACAGCAGCCCACAATTTACCATTGTAAATGCCGCTGCAGCATGGCAGATGACGAGATCTGCTTTCCTAAGGAGTTCACAGGATAGGGCCATTAGGCTGCAATTCTAAGCACATTTATCTGGGAATAAACTGATTGATTATAATGAGACTGACTTCTGAGTAAACACACAAAGGACTGTGCTGTGAATCATCCTATATCACCATTCAAGAAAGCAATGTGCCAGACCGACGCTCAGCTGGTAGGTTTGTAGTGTTTTGTGTGAAGCGAGTACATTCTCAGCTTAGTGTTTGGACATATGTAGAGGTAAAAATAGGTAATGTGTTTCCTATGCAAAAATATTCCATCCAACTATTTTTGTAAAAGAACCGATGTCCCTGTTGTGGGACTACTCACACTGACTGTTGCTGCAGATTTATAGTATGTATGGAGGCAGTGTGAGGTCTTTAGTATTGTGCAAATTGGCTTTAACACAGAACTATCACTGGGGACATGTGAACCCTTGCATGGAAAGGGCTCATCCCTTGGTGGCTTCCTTGTTAAATCTGTAGTAAAGAGCGAGTGTGCTGGTATGTCTGTTCCCCCGGTGGGAAATGTGACAGTGTGGATGAACCGAGCATAACAATCACGCATAGCGCAAGCCAAGCTGTTGATGCTTCTGCTGCAAAACAGTAGCTAAGAACTCATTTGCTTGGTCTAGCTGACCGCACTCATTGTCTCATCTGTCATTTACAAATGTGGAGGGGGAAAAAATCCACTTTCAATAAAAACTAGTGAAATGCCCACTAAGCCATAGGACTCCATATGGAAATGTGGCCATCAAGATGAGCATGACCTTGTTGGAAAAAGGACAATTTTAATAAGCAGAGCAATCAGCGAAGTGGCCCTTTTCCTATAGTTAATTCCACCACCCGGCTAGTTTGCTGCTATCAAGAAATACACAGGAACAAAGGCAGTTCAGATTTTTTAAAAAACTACTTTTCTCTTAGTGTACAATCATAGCCATCTTCTGAGGAATCAGAGGTTTCTACAATTTAGGAACACAGAATCCTGAATATTGTTGCCTTTGTATGAAGGTAAGGGAGCGCTCTTCACCAACAGTTGCCTACCCTTCAGGGACAGAGTCAGGAGCCTGGATAGTACTCCTTCCATGGAAGGGAAGGGTGAAACAGATGTGAAAGAAAGGTGGAAAGAAGAGACATAAAGGACACATCTCCCACAAGTACCATACAGGACAAGGTAAAGGATCTCAGGCATCTGGACAATACACTGCCCCCCCAGAGTCCTGTAGGTGGCATTGCACCTATATTCAAACATGCCGAATAGTGAAGAAGTGACAGCATCAGCTTCCATTTTCCCTCCTTCTTTTCCTATGGCCTTTGCTTCTTCCATTCTGTGGTACCCTCAACTCTGTCCACAGTCTCATCCACATCCTCACATCAAGCCCTCCCTCTTTCTTCTTGATCCTATTCAGGACTAATGATCCTTGTAGCCATGTCAGTAATATGTCCAGCAAATGGGGGAAATGTGTATGGAAATGGGCCCAATGGAAAGGCAAGTCTTTGCATAATGAGCTTGATAAGTTTGGTTAGCCCCAAACCTTGGTGAACGCATCTTTGCTTCCCCATTTTTTGTTTTGTGTTGTGGTTCTACACAGTAGTGATTCTGGTTAGTGCTTTCTTTGATATGCCACAGGCCTTCTTGACTCTTTGCTTCCATGCCTGTTGATCATGGCAATCTTTGCTCATTTTTTACCCCTTCTGGAGCAATCATTGTCAAAAACAGGGTGCAGGGATCCTCTCAACTGTTCAGATTCATCACAACCCTTTCCCTTGTGTCAAATTCTGTGGAACTAGCAGTGTTCATCAGTGGTGGTTAAAAACTACAAAGAGTTTTGCGAGCTCTCAAAGAATACAGATCTCTTATGCTATCATATGTATACTCCTATAATGTGCTGCTTGACACTTTTCTTTAGCATGACCTGCATTCTTTGAAAAGGTCAACAGGCCACGGTGCCAGAAGATTGCAGGATAGCAAATGTCACGCCTATTTTTAAAAAGGGAAAGAGGGGGGACCCGGGAAACTATAGGCCGGTCAGCCTAACATCTATACCGGGTAAGATGGTGGAATGCCTCATCAAAGATAGGATCTCAAAACACATAGACGAACAGGCCTTGCTGAGGGAGAGTCAGCATGGCTTCTGTAAGGGTAAGTCTTGCCTCACCTTATAGAATTCTTTGAAAAGGTCAACAGGCACGTGGATGCGGGAGAACCTGTGGACATTATATATCTGGACTTTCAGAAGGCATTTGACACGGTCCCTCACCAAAGGCTACTGAAAAACTCCACAGTCAGGGAATTAGAGGACAGGTCCTCTCATGGATTGAGAACTGGTTGGAGGCCAGGAAGCAGAGAGTTGGTGTCAATGGGCAATTTTCACAATGGAGAGAGGTGAAAAGCGGTGTGCCCCAAGAATCTGTCCTGGGACCGGTGCTTTTCAACCTCTTCATAAATGACCTGGAGACAGGGGTGAGCAGTGAGGTTGCAAAGATTGCAGACGACACCAAACTTTTCCGAGTGGTGAAGACCAGAAGTGATTGTGAGGAGCTCCAGAAGGATCTCTCCAGACTGGCAGAATGGGCAGCAAAATGGCAGATGCGCTTCAATGTCAGTAAGTGTAAAGTCATGCACATTGGGGCAAAAAATCAAAACTTTAGATATAGGCTGATGGGTTCTGAGCTGTCTGTGACAGATCAGGAGAGAGATCTTGGGGTGGTGGTGGACAGGTCGATGAAAGTGTCGACCCAATGTGTGGCGGCAGTGAAGAAGGCCAATTCTATGCTTGGGATCATTAGGAAGGGTATTGAGAACAAAACGGCTAGTATTATAATGCCGTTGTACAAATCTATGGTAAGGCCACACCTGGAGTATTGTGTCCAGTTCTGGTCGCCGCATCTCAAAAAAGACATAGTGGAAATGGAAAAGGTGCAAAAGAGAGCAACTAAGATGATTACGGGGCTGGGGCACCTTCCTTACGAGGAAAGGCTGCGGTGTTTGGGCCTCTTCAGCCTAGAAAAGAGACGCCTGAGGGGGGACATGATTGAGACATACAAAATTATGCAGGGGATGGACAGAGTGGATAGGGAGATGCTCTTTACACTCTCACATAATACCAGAACCAGGGGACATCCACTAAAATTGAGTGTTGGGCGGGTTAGGACAGACAAAAGAAAATATTTCTTTACTCAGCGTGTGGTCAGTCTGTGGAACTCCTTGCCACAGGATGTGGTGATGGCGTCTAGCCTAGACGCCTTTAAAAGGGGATTGGACAAGTTTCTGGAGGAAAAATCCATTATGGGGTACAAGCCATGATGCGTATGCGCAACCTCCTGATTTTAGAAATGGGTTATGTCAGAATGCCAGATGCAAGGGAGGGCACCAGGATGAGGTCTCTTGTTATCTGGTGTGCTCCCTGGGGCATTTGGTGGGCCGCTGTGAGATACAGGAAGCTGGACTAGATGGGCCTATGGCCTGATCCAGTGGGGCTGTTCTTATGTTCTTATTAGTTGTTCAGCTTGCATGTAGGTCTGAGAATAAGATGAGAATTGCTGTAATGGCTGCTGCTACCATAAAAGGATTCATGCTTCCCAAGTCAGGAGAAAACAATAATGTTCCTAGAGTTTAAGGCCTGTTCACTGCCAGCCAGCCATGAGGCCACCTGAGGGGTTTGATGGGGCAGTGAACTTAGGACTCCTTTCACCCTAAGTCTGCTGCCACTGCCCAACCTACTGCTGTTGCAAGCGCAATGATCTGCTTCTCATTCAAATGAGAAACAGTTCATTTCTCTCCTTGCTGTGTTCCTTGCTCACGGCTGTCAAACCTGGAAGTGCCAGACTTCCAATTTTATTTAAAGAGAAAGCATGAGTGTTTGTACTGTCCCTGTAAATAAAACTAGAAGTCCCGCACTTCCAGATATGACAACAGCGTGTGAGGAACACAGTAAAGGCATCGTGTTTTTTGTAGTGCAGAGATAACAGTTCTGAGATGGCAGCAGGCACTGTTCTGAAGTCACGCTGCCCTTGGGCCCATTTGTTTTATTGTTCTATTTGATTATTCCATTACGTACAGGCATACCTTGCTAATATGGTGGGTTGAGTTCCAGACTACTGCTGTAATGTGAATATTGCCCACAAAGCAAATCTCAGGCTGCAGTGTGTTCAGTGATCATGGTGGGAGTGTTCTAGGAAGAAGAAGGAGAAGAAGCTTTCCTGTTTGCCTTAAGGGCCATGAAGATCCCAGCAGAGGAAGGGCATACCAGTTAGAAACAATGTTCTTAGCTGCAACCCAACACAAACAGGGGTGGGGGGGGAGAGAAAGGCAAGCTTGGAGAGTCTCATGGAAGTTGGCAGTGACAACCACAGCCCAATCCTATGTACGTTTGCTCACATCTGGAGTTACGTTGTGTTCAGTGAGGCTTGTTCCAGGCAAGAGGGCATAGGATTGGCACAGCTAGATGAAGAGTAAGTAAGGCTGCCATTTGAAAAGTAGTTTCTTGGGAGGAAGACCCCCCTGAATAGTGCCACAAGCAAACTGCTGCAAAGCAAGGTATGCCTGTATATTTTATAATAGCAGGGGGAAGATGAAATAAAGCTATTATAAATAAATGAATAAATGAATGAATAAATGAATAAATGAAATGAAAAAGAAGGCCTCCTCTCAGATGGAAGATTTCAGGTGTCCCAGAACTTGCCCTTGTCTCCCCCTTTGTCTCAATTTTCCAAAGATTCCTTTCCCAAAATTTCTGGCAAAACAGTCCAGGAGTGGAAGTCCGGCAAAGCAGACAGACTCACAAGGTGTAGAAGCGTATTATAGAAGAGCGTGTATCACATAAGAAGATCTTTACTAGATCAGATCAAAGTCTCGTGTGTTCTAATATTCTGTTTGTATCGGGGACAAATTTGATGCTTCTGGGAAGCTCATAAACAGGATCTGAGGGAGATGGCCTTCATCTGTTGTTTACCCCCAGTGATGCGGTGTTTAAATATACAGTATCATATTCCTAAACAAGAAAGTTCCTTTCTTTCATGGCTAATAGCCATTGGGATGTAACCGATATGTACTCAGTGAATTTGACTAATTATTCCCTCTAGTAACAAAAGTGAGTGATCATGTGCCTATTGATTCTACAGGAGGGACAGGGAGGGGGGTGTTGGAGGTGGGGTGGCCGTTTATGTTAAGGAAGGGATAGAATCCAGCAAAGTAGAGATTGAAGTTGGGTCTGACTCCACCATAGAATCTCTGTGGGTTAAATTACCAGGCCTGAGGAGCAATGTAATACTGGGGGCGTACAATCGTCTTCCAGACCAGAAATTGGAAGGGGACCTTGAAATGAGGAAACAGATCAGGGAGGTGACAAGGAGGGACAGGGTTGTAATCATGGGGGACTTCAATTATCCTCACATCGACTGGGTCAATTTGTGTTCTGGTCATGAAAAGGAGACCAGATTTCTTGACATGCTAAATGACTGTGCCTTAGAGCAGCTAGATCCCCAGGGGGCTGGGGATAAGAATAGGCCCTCAGTTTAGCTGTACTTGTCGTAAGAGGCGACTAAACAGCCACCGGGTAGATGGGACTCGTCAGCCTGGGAAGGCAGCTCATCTGAGAGAAGGAAAACTCTGATCCCAAACCTCCACTGCCTTGTGGCTACATCCAGTTATGGAAAAGGCTTCAGGAGTCAACCTCGAGGCAAAATCTGGAGCCGGAGTCCCTGAGGCGGTTCATGGCTGAACACAGTCATGTTCTGGCAACTCCTGCGATGCCGCTGGAACCAACCGTATTGGCCTCTGCCTTTCCATTGGACCATTTCAGCGACGTGGAGAGGGGGGATTTGCTGCATGGGTAACAGCCTATCCTCCATACCTACTTTACCCAGGCTTCGCGCACTGGAGAGGACACTTTGTTCCAGAACCACCATTCAGAGTGTGACACCATAGTCTTCTGAGATTGAAGGATGCCAAGAAGAAGAGCAGCTAGTCATGGAGCCCACCAGAGGACAGGTTACTCTGGATTTAATATTGTGCGGTACTCAGGACCTGGTTAGAGATGTAAACGTTACTGAGCCATTGGGGAACAGTGATCATGCCACGATCTGTTTCGACATGCACATTGGGGGAAGAATACCAGGCAAATCTGCCACAAAAACCCTTGACTTCCAACAAGTGGATTTCCCTCAAAGGAGGGGGCTGGTTAGGAGGAGGTTGAAAGGGAAGGTACAAAGAGTCCAATCTCTCCAGAGTGCACAGAGGCTGCTTAAAACAACAGTAATAGAGGCCCAGCAGAAGTGTATACCGCAAAGGAGGAAAGGCTCTACTAAGTATAGGCTCTACTAAGTATAGGCATGGCTAACAAGCCAAGTTAGAGAGGCCGTAAAGGGCAAGGAAGCTTCCTTCCGTAAATGGAAGTCTTGCCCTAATGAGGAGAATAAAAAGGAACATAAACTGTGGCAAAAGAAATGTAAGGAGGTGATACGGGAGGCCAAGAGAGACTAAGAGGAACGCATGGCCAGCAACATTAAGGGGAATAATAAAAGCTTCTTCAAATATGTTAGAAGCAGGAAACCCACCAGAGAAGTGGTTGGCCCTCTGGATGGTGAGGGAGAGAAAGGGGAGATAAAAGGAGACTTAGAGGTGGCAGAAAAATTAAAAGAGTTCTTTGCATCTGTCTTCACGGCAGAAGACCTCGGGCAGATACCGCTGCCCGAACAGCCCCTCCTGACCAAGAAATTAAGTCAGATAGAGGTGAAAAGAGAAGATGTTTCAGACCTCATTGATAAATTAAAGATCAATAAGTCACTGGGCCCTGATGGCATCCACCCAAGAGTTATTAAGGAATTGAAGAATGAAGTCGCTGATCTCTCGACTAAAATATGCAACTTGTCCCTCAAAATGGCCATAGTGCCAGAGGATTGGAGGATAGCAAATGTCACACCAATTTTTAAAAAGGGAAGGAGGGGATCCCGGGAAACTATAGGCCTGTCAGCCTAACATCTATACGGGGTAAGATGGTGGAATGCCTCATCAAAGATAGAATCTCAAAACACATAGACAAACAAGCCTTGCTGAGGGAGAATCAGCATGGCTTCTGTAAGGGTAAGTCTTGCCTCACAAACCTTTTAGAATTCTTTGAAAAAGTCAACAGGCATGTGGATGCGGGATAACTCGTGGACATTATATTTCGGGACTTTCAGAAGTCGTTTGACACAGTCCCTCACCAAAGGCTACTGAAAAAACTTCACAGTCAGGGAATTAGAGGACAGGTCCTCTCATGGATTGAGAACTGGTTGGAGGCCAGGAAACAGAGAGTGGATGTCAATGGGCAATTTTCACAATGGAGAGAGGTGAAAAGCGGTATGCCCCAAGGATCTGTCCTGGGACTGGTATTTTTCAACTTCTTCATAAATGACCTGGAGACAGGGTTGAGCAGTGACGTGGCTAAGTCTGCAGACGACACCAAACTGTTCCGAGTGGTGAAGACCAGAAGTGATTGTGAGGAGCTCCAGAAGGATCTCTCCAAACTGGCAGAATGCGCAGCAAAATGGCAGATGCATTTCAATGTAAGTAAGTGTAAAGTCATGCACATTGGGGCAAAAAATCAAAACTTCACATATAGGCTGATGGGTTCTGAGCTATCTGTGACAGATCAGGAGAGAGATCTTGGGGTGGTGGTGTACAGGTCGATGAAAGTGTTGACGCAATGTGCGGCGGCAGTAAAGAAGGCCAACTCTACGTTTGGGATCATCAGAAAAGGTTTTGAGAACAAAACAGCTAATACAACGCCATTGTACAAATCTATGGTAAGGCCACACCTGGAGTATTGTGTCCAGTTGTGGTCGCCACATCTCAAAAAGGACATAGTGAAAATGGAAAAGGTGCAAAAGAGAGCGACTAAGATGATTACTGGGCCCCAGTAATGAGGAAAGCCTTATGAGGAAAGGCTACGGCGTTTGGGCCTCTTTGGCTTAGAAAAGAGATGCCTGAGGGGGGACATGATTGAGACATACAAAATTATGCATGGGAAGGATAAAGTGGATAGAGAGATGCTCTTTATACTCTCACATAACACCAGAATCAGGGGACATCCACTAAAATTGAGTGTTGGGAGGGTTAAGACAGACAAAAGAAAATATTACTTTACTCAGCATGTGGTTGGTCTGTGGAACTCCTTGCCACAGGATGTGGTGACAGCATCTGGCCTAGATGCCTTTATAAAGGAATTGGACAAGCTTCTGGAGGAAAAATCCATTACGGATTACAAGCCATGATGTGTATGTGTAACCTCCTGATTTTAGAAATGGGCTATGTCAGATGCAAGGGAGGGCACCAGGATGTAGGTCTCCTGTTATCTGGCGTGCTCCCTGGGGCATTTGGTGGGCTGCTGTGAGATATAGGAAGCTGGACTAGATGGGCCTATGGCCTGATCTAGTGGAGCTGCTCTTATGTTCTTATGATTTGTTAGCAAATGGGTTTCCTAAAAATGCAGTTTCTATAGACTTATGTGACTTCCTATGTACACAGAAGTTTATGCTTATAAATGCAAAGAAAAACAATTTTCAAAAATAACCTTGCAAGTTTCCAGGACCTATAGAATGCTGAGGGCACAGATTTAAGAAAATACTAGAATCACACCTCTTCTGATCTGGAGAGGAAACTTCCAGGTTCTTACGGGATGCCAAAGTGAGGAATTCCTTTGCAGCTACTTTTTGTTTAGTGGCAGGATACAGGAGGAGGAGAAGCACTCTGACTGCTATCCAATTAAATCCTGGATTGCTGCATTGTTTTTTTACAGGCAACTCCCATGAAGAGGTATGAGGTGAAGACAGGGTGTGAAAGAGTTTATCAGTTGAGTCAGTAGCTGAGGGCAGCTGGGCCACTATGGGAAGCTGAAGATGTCTGCTGGGTAGAAAAGAGTTACGGAGGGAAAGAGAAGGTTTTTGTCCACTTGAGCCTAGCTGCTTATGGGTAAATGGGTGAGGACAGTAATTTTCAACTCTTTTCACCTCACGGAACAGTGACAAAGCACTAAAACTGTCAAGGCACACCATCAGGTTTTTTGTTTTTTTATTTTTAATTAACAAGGAACAACCTGCTGCTGGTGGGGGGCTTACTTCCCACAATGGCCATGTTAATAAATGGCCCAACCTAAACTCCTGCAGCGCACCTGCAGACCATTAACGACACACCAATGTGTCACCGCACAGTGGTTGAAATTCACTGTGTTAGGAGGTGAGTATTACAGATGACAGGATTCATGACTCTGCTCTCCATCTTATTAGCATCTCCCACACTCATGCTATATAGCAATAAAGTACTCAGATTCAGGGGTTAGTTACGTTTAGCTGCATACCCTACCTTTTGCTCAAAATGATCCCCAAGATTGCTTACAAAAACAGTACAGAATATCCTAGGAGCCCCTTTGGCAAATATCAGAGGGTCCCCTCCAGCTGCTGCTCCACTGTGCCATTCTCCATAACTCCAGTGGACACTTCTCCAGGGCAGTGTGGCAATTGGAGCAGAGTTCTTGTCAGGGAGGGAGAGAAAAGCAAACTCCCTGCCTATATCTCCTGGAAGGAGTCCACGCCGGTGTGCTGACCCCTTCTCTTCCAACATGGCATCACAAGTGTATCACCACACCATCTCTGTATGTCACACCTCATCACCACACAGCTGGATTACCAAACTTTGTGCTATGTGAAGCTTTGGTTTTGAGCTGTGCAGCTTAGGGTGGATACTGCTCCTTGCAGCTGTTTTATGGGATGGCAGCCAGCCTGACCTTCAGCTCTTGAGCACTGTCTGGCATGGGAGAATGGGAAAGGTGTTCTCTTGCAAGCCCCAAACATCCCTCCAAGGGTCCTATGAGAGGCTGACTGAGGTGTTGAATGGGAGTGCCCCTCTCCAGTGCTCTAGGCATGCTCTAGGCATGCTGCTACGTGCTGTGGCAGCTCCCTAGTTGTCTACTTGGAAGCATTCTAAGCTGGTGGCTGTCACCACACCTCATAACTTCTGGGAATGATGTGCTGTGTGAAGAAGTACTTCCTTGTGTCTAGCTTGAACTTACTGGCAATCATTTTCATTGGTTGACTCCAGTATAATGAGGGGGAGAAAATCCTCTATTCACGCTCACCATCACTTGATTAACCTCCATCATGCCCCCATTTTCTTCCCTTTGCATGATCCCTCCATCTCCCGTTATGAAACTGGTGATGGCTTCTGCCCTGAAGGGTTCTAATCAGTCAGCAGGGTGCAGATAGAGGGCTAATATCACAGTGGTTTCCACAACAGCAAAGCTTGATCATCAGGAACCATAAGAATTGCAGGTCAGTGCTTGGCTGATTGATGTGTCTTCTGGAGCAAGCTTATTAATGATGCTGCACTCCGAGGCTTGGCTCAGTTATCATTCTTTTAGCAGAGTAAGAGAGTCTGTCACAGCAATCCTTCTTCTTCCACTAGGAGCTGGGCAGGACCTTCTGTGTGAATCTGGGTGCAAAGCATTACCATTCATCTTCCGTGACTAACTCAGTGCTGGCTGTTTCCTTGAGAAGTTTTCACTCGTTCCCTCGTCCCTGAAGACATTGCTTACTGCCCAATCCTATCCTGTGCCATGATATAGCATGCAGCAGTGCCTGCGCTACATACTATGGTGGTGGTCGGGCAATTAGGCAGCCTGCAGGAGGTAAGTAAAAAAGTATTTTTTTTCTCAATAGGCTACCTGATTGCTACCTGATAGCTATATAGCTAGCACAAATCCAGGGGGATGGACAGAAAAATGGGGGATAAGCTCTGGAGTGTGTGATCACTGTTGGATCCAGCCCCTGATACACCCCCACTTCCTCCCCCAAAACATCCTGTTACTCTGCCTCCCCTTCCATGGCCCATCCCCACTGCCAATTTACTGGCATCTGTGGAACCTATTGGGGCCACTACCCTCACACTGTTTACAGCAGCAACTTGGCAGTGCATGACAGCGGTCCAGTTTCCATGCTGCCATAAAGTGCCTTGCAGTGCCAGAACACTATTTCCAGCAGCACAAGGCCCCAGTAGGATTGGGGCCTCAATGTTGAAAGGTAACCAAAAATGTCAGCCTATTCGCTTCCCCGTATGTTGGACATGTTTTCCTCCGGTTGGGACAAAAATCTATCTTGCCCTTCAAGGAGCTCAGGATGGCTCACATTATTCATTTCCCTTCAATTTATCATCTGAAATACAGTAGGTCAGTGGTTTTCAAACTTTTTGCACTGGGACCCACTTTTTGGAATGATAATCTGTCAGGACCCACCGGAAGTGACATCATCAAGCAGGAACATTTTTAACAATCCTGGGCTGCAATCCTATCCTCACTTACCCAGGAGTAAGTCCCATTTACAATCATTGTTAAAAGCATATACATAGTAGCCTGTTAAAAGTGTAACAATTCCCCAAATGCAGTCACATACCATGACAGCATCAAGTCTAATATATTAAAAATAAAATATTGAAATGAATGGGGACCCAACTAAATTGGCTCATGATCAACCTAGTGGGTCCCAACCCATAGTTCGAGAAACACTGAGTAGGTGGAGAAATTGCCCCTGATCCAAGGTCACCCAGGAAGCTTTAACCAGAGGTTTTCAAATCGGGCCATCGCAATGCCCTGAGAAGCCCTGCCTCTGGCCCTTTAAGAGGCAGGAGGAGGAGGAAGGCAGCAGTGTGATCACCAGCTGCTGCTGGGGACAGGAGGACTTTTTTTTTTTTTACTTACCTCCAGCCAGTGTGAGAGTCCTGGGGGGTCCTGGGAGCCCTCTGCAGGGCTCCCTGCGCCTCCTAACATCTAAAAATAACAAAAAAGGGCACTTGCAGCTTTGTGATGAAAACCAGAATTGCCCACTTTTCATTATTTTTAGATGTAAGGAGGTGCAGGGAGCCCTGCAGAGGGTTGTATAGAAGAGAGAATTTTGGCAGATGCAGTTTTCAACCCTTCCATGTTGAGCTGCACCTGCCAAAAGTCCCTTTTCTATGCAATGGTTATAAGTATAGGCACTCTGTCCCAGTTTGTATTTGGTAACCCTATTCATAGCCCAATGCAAATTTGAACCTGACTCTCTCTGGTCCTGGTTCAATGCTCTTAACTGGCTTTCCAGTCTAGATTCTTACATCAGAAGAGTCTCCTTGCCAGAAGAAGCAGGAAAGTGCTAGACTTGGCTGCTACTACTGGTCATACTCCACATGGCATTAAATGCAATATTGTTGCCCCATCTGTCTTTGTTCTTTTTAAATAATTATTGTCAAACATTTATATCTTGCCGTGCCACTCATTACAAGGTGCCCAACAATCAATGCAATAAAAAATATCACATAAAAATAACAATAAATAAGTCTGCAGGAACCAATGCAGATGGTTCAGGCAAGAGAAATCAAAGCAAAAAGGGAAGATGAAACAATGAAGTCTTCAGCTCCCACTGAGAGGGCAATGGAGACAGAGGGGCTCAGAATCTCAGAGAGAAGGAGTTCCATCTTCAGTGCCACTAACAGAGTCTCAGCCAACAGCAGCACACACAGGAGGTCTCCCATAGATGACCTCTGAGGATGGCCTGTCTCAAATGGGAGGATATGATCTTCCAGACAACCCAGACCTAAACTGTAAAGAGCTTTAAAGGTTACACCAGCACTTGAAATTGTGTTCAGAAAGCCAGTGCAGCCGGCAGAGGAGCAGTTTGACAAAATCAGCCTGCAATCCTCAACACACTTTCCTGGGAGTAAGCCTCAATGAACACAATGGGACTTAGTTCTGAGTAGACATGAATAGCATTGTGGCATCAAACTGCTGGGCCCCCATGACCTCATGAGCCCCTGCATTCTGGACTAACTGGAACAGAAGCTATGGAAGGGAGCGCAATCTAGATTAGGACTGTGGAGCAAAGGGAGAGGGGTTTATTACAACATTTTTCTTACGAAAATTGCATGCTCTAGCTGTTATTTGACCTAAGAGGGAAACTCTTATTGGCATGAATATCAGCTTTCCTCACAGGGCAAATAGCAGGTTTGGTGGAAATTTTCATTTGGGCAACAGGGAGGGAGGAAAGGCTTAACCTCTGCCTCTAACCCTGCATCATATTTCTGTTCTTCTGCAACTTCTATTGAAAAAGGAAGCTGGGACTATGACATATTTTATGTTATGGGTAGTTTGACCCTCAGGGGAGGGAGAACTAGGCAGTGCCAATCCATAGCCAGCAAGAACATAGCCTCCATTTCTCAGGCCTATGGCTAGCAAACAAACCTGACTTGAAGGCTTTCTTGGACCTCACTGGACCTTTTCTAGTTATTGATGTAAGGAGACTTACTGCCGTGGTTGGTGCCCGCTTGCATCTGCAGTGCCATGCAGGTTGAATGCCTGACTGGCATCCCTTTGGTTCCAGATTCAGGATCCATTCTAGGCATCACTCCTGACATCCATGTGGAATCATAGGATGGGACATGCCCAGATCTTTTGACTCGAAAAATGCCCTCCCCCACAAGCCCAGAACCAGTATACACAGCCCCATGCAGCTCTACCTGTGCAATTCAGATTATTATGCTGTGGAAACAAAATCCAAACCAATATTAATAAAATCAACAATATTGGTCAAGTTGATGCTGGGAAACTGAGAAAGTCTCTATTACCTCCACATATGGTGATGAGCATGAGCGTCACATGGTTGGCAACCTTCAGTCTCAAAAGATTATGGTATAAACCTACAGCACCCGGTATTCCCAGGCGGTCTCCCATCCAAGTACTAACCAGGCCTGACCCTGCTTCCTTTCATACAATACAATCTCCTTTTATACAGTGGAGGAACTGTTCTGAGGCCCTCTTCAGTCATTTTGCCACTCCTAGAAGATGAATATGCAAGGGCTTCTTCAGAGTGTGTTGATGATGCACATGGCTGAACCCTACACTCTGTCCTCCCTATGATCACCATGTATCAGCTATGGACAGTGGCAATCATGGGGAGGGTGGGGGTATAGCTAAATGTGCACATCATGTGCACACTCTGGAGTATGTGGCACACACTCTGTTTGTCCCTGGAAATGAACGACCGTAGAGGACTCTGGAACTGTACCCCTTCAGGACTCAAGGAGGAGGTTATATGTCTACATGTCGTATAAGAAACATGGAAACATGGAAAGTTAGTATGTCAAGGAGAAGGGCTCAGTCTAGCCCTAGTCCTGTCATGTTTTTCTATATGCAGTTACTGGAGGTGTATATTTCCCATTCAAGACAGCATTGTTGTATGTGCCTTCAAGAATAGCAGGCTGCAGTCTCCGTATTGTGAAGGATGCTTGCTCTCTCTATAGAAAGGGCAGACAAATGTGGCTCTCCACTATTACCAGACTTCAGTTTGGGCCTAATTTACAGAAACCTGAAACACTCATTAGTAGCAAACCCTGCAGCACTATACGATACAGCTGTTTTGGCACATCTGACTGCAAAAAACTAGGACTTTTTTTTTGTAACTTAATGCTATTTGTTGTAAAAATGATACTTCATAGTGACTTAAATTGCTCTACCCTTTTCCATTGAAACATCTGGCTGCTAAATCAACAATAAATTAAACCAACACAAAGGATACTTACTAGCATGATCTGATCATTTCCCAGATTGTAAATGCCCATGCTTTTGATATAAAGAATTGCGTGTTTCTTCTCCATAGTCTGTGACTGAGATTAGCTGATGGGAAGGGGAGAGCTCCATGAATGCAAATGCATCATTCCAGATATAGGTATGACCACCCCTGGCAACCCGTCTTGGCGATGACTATTTTTTCATTCATCTTCTGCAGTATACTTGACACCCACTCAACTTTCCTCTTTCAAAGACATTCACTGTCAGCCACAGTTTGTCTACGTGAATAAGTATCTGCTCAAACATGCCCCAAATTGATTGATCTTCTGACTTGCTTTCCTCTGAAACATTTGTTGACAGAGGCTGCTGAGGATGGTAGCCTAGCAAAGAAAGGAGGGAAGGTGCTCACCTAGAAATGGGTGTCCCTTTTACCGCTCCAGTGTGTGTGTGTATTTGCTTTCTGGTAAGTTGAGCCTTTAATTCCCCCACCAGGTGGTGAGGTTAAGGTTGCGCTTTCCTTCCCTCCTTGCCAGTCCCATGTATTTGGTTGCTTTCCAGCTGATCCATTGCTTGTGTGAATCAGAACAAACTTTACAGCAAGTCTTCCTTGAACACAAGACTTTCTCAGTGACATTTCAAAGCCACAAATGAATTTGGAAAGGCTTGTCTTAATTGGTGCATAAGAGTCAATCGGCCAATTAAGCAACATTTTGCCAGGTAACCCATTTGGAGATCTGAAATACCGTCTTCTACCAGGTTTTTACCTCTGATCCAGCAGGTGCATTTAGGTTCCACCTCTGACCCTTTCCTGATACTGCTGTCCCAGATTGAGGCTCTCAGCAAGTGCCAGTGAAGCTCAACAGAAGTCTAGGCAGAGGAGCAGGACCACGGACAGCTCACTGCAGAGCTGGGCAGATTCTGGCTGAATGAGGGTATTCAAGAGCAGCACCCTTGTTGCTCTAGCAGTGATCTGGAGCCAACCGAGCATTTTAAATCAAGAGGCAAAGGAATAGAGCTACCTTGAAGACTGCAACCTCATCAGCAAAAACCATTCCTTTTCTTGGGAATACATCACACTCTTCTGCTATTAACTACCAAAACAAGGCTGTACAAAGGTTGGGGCCTTAGTATCTGGAGAGGATCCTTTCACGGACCCCCCACAGATACAGAAAAACACAGATAATCAAATTCACAATTTTCTACCACATAAGCCTTTTGAAACACAGCTTTGGTCCTCTCCAGAGGGCTTTATGAAGCCGACAGAGGCAGCACGTGTCCACCTGCTGCCTCAGAATGGCCTCTTTGGCCAAAAAAGCAACTTCCAGTTTCTCCAAGGGAAACCAGAAGTGACATTTTTATGCCATATAAGGAGGGAAGCCCCCTCAGGATACTGGAAATAGCGTTGTTGGTTTTTTGGCTGAAACAGCCATTCTGAAGCCTGGGCTCTGCCTCTGCAGGCTTCAAAAAGCCTGCCGGAGGTGACCAGTCAACTCTAGAAGGCTCAGGTGGGGCCGAGTCTGGTTCCATGTGGTTCAGGGGACCATGTTGAACCAGATCCATGGATGCAGAATCCCCAGATATGAAGACCCCACCTTTATAGGCCTTATCCTTAAAGACTGTGCACAAAGACATTTTATTTGCATGCCTCCACATCTCACTCATGTTCCATTAATTCACAACTGGGAAGCACCTCCCTTTTGAAGAAGTAGTTGGCCTATAGTATATTACAGAATGTTGTGAATCCTGGACATAAGGCGTTTTGAATGAGCATCCTGGATGGCTTTGGACCAGAGTCACAAATGGAATAAGTTGTCTAGAAAGTTGCCGTGAAGTTAATTCTTCTGAAGAAAGCAGCACATCTAGTAGTGCACAAGCATTGGAAACGATTGCCCTTCACATTTGTCTTAAGTTTAATTAGAACTAGTCCAGTTCTAATCAATCTGCAGATCTTGCCACCTCTGAAACCACCCTTTTCTCTCATAGGGTTTGAACTTTCTATAATACATGAACCAATCTGAAGGTGAGAATCCAGAAGATATTAATGGCCTCCGCTTCCCAATTCCTGAGAGTGGCATTAATGAAAGGATTCTGTTTGCTGCTGGTAATCTGATCATTCTTCAGCCACCTGATCAATGCTTTTAATGGAACCATGTAAGCTTCTTGCAGTTGAACCTGCTGCTTATCTGCAAGTTGGATTCCCACTATACAACAGCTGAACAGAAGTGGAGTAATGTGGAAGGGAGGAGAACCTCGGAACTGTCCACTGTGTACATCAAAGCTTTCCAAGTTATGCTGAGAAGGTTTTTTTTTAAAAAAAAAATTTAATATAAAGTTCATCAACATCCTGTATTACTTTGTTTACTGGGTTGGGACAAGTTATACAATGCAATGTTATATTTGGGGACAACAGTCATGTTGGTACATGAATCATTGGGCCATGCCAATTCAGATGGCAGTTTGACCAGACAGCAAACTCTTTGACACATCCACGTCCATGGCTCTGCTAAGAGAACTGAGACTTCGAAGGGGCTGTGCTAATGCTTAGAGAGTCTAAGAAAAGCACAGTCCATAGAAAAGCAAAAGCTGCAAAATCCTACGCATCTCAGTAAGAGCTGGGACATAAACAGCACAATCCTAACTAAATTCCCTCCCCCTACTGATGCAGCTGCAGCAATGGAGCGCATGCCAGGGTAGGGCAGCCTGGTGGTCTCCTCAAGGTAAGGAAACATTTGTTCCCTTGCCTTGGGGCAAGGTTCCACTGGCACAGCACCATGTAGAGTAGGAGAGAGAGAAGGGGAGAGGGAATGGGATTAGAATCCTTGCACATCCCAGTGCTGCTGGGATCTTGCCCCTCCCTCCCCTGTTCTGCTTCTCACCCACCTGCCTCCCCACCCAGAGGCTCCCAATTCCTCCCCCTCCTTGCCCCATTCTTCTTCCCACCCACCCATCTCCAGACCCAGAAACTCCCCCATTCCTCCCTATTCCTGCTCCATTTCACTGACCCCCACCACCAGTTTCTCTTCTCAGCTGGAAGCAGCCAGATGCAGCAATGGGCCTTTGCCTTTGCCTCCATTTGCAGTGGCGGCCCCAAAATGGCTGCAGTGTGCTGCCATATGGCCATTTGTAACAGCAGAACTGTGCCCCATTGTCATAAAGGGCTGCATCACCCTAGTTAGGATCAGGTTGTCAATTTTCCTGACTTGGAATGATTTCTATTGAGGTCAGGACTGCAACACATTAAGTACAAACTCACACAACTGTAATTATCTTTTGGGGTGAGATAAACCGGCAACCATGCCAAGGTCTTATTTTGTGCTGGGAGTTCCTGACATTATCAGCTCAAGTGACCCAAGCAAATAGTTCTCTTGTTAAAGTGTATAGGGCTGATGGTGGAGGACAAACCATGAAGATTTTCCTGTTTAATGGAGGCATTTGTGGTGCCCCTGTTTCAGTACTTGTAATTGCTTGAAGATGGAGATACAAAGTTTTCACTGTTTTACAGAAAATCGTACCAAAGACAAACATTATAGCAGAACACATAAATGACAATATCCAACCTTGCTAAATGCCTGCAGGAGCAAAAACAGACATGTTTTTATGGTCAGAGTTTCCCTGACAGAATCCATCAGCTGCCCATGTGAAATACGTTCTCCTTGACCTTTGGGCAAATGGCCACTTACAAATATATTTAGACAAATTGCAAAGATTATAATAAATATTTCCAAACCTTGGTTCATCAAATGAGGAGTGCCTGTCTACCAACATTGCTTGTTCAGTTTCTCTGTTCACACACAGCTACCATATTGAATGGGCCTTTCCATAGCTGACGCTGCCTGCCTAAGGGAGTGGCTATTGTGACCTCCCCCTGATTCCACCTGCCTGAAGATGGGCCATTGTGACCCCCACCCATGTCATCTGTCAGAAGGAGGGGGATTGTTCATTGTGACTCCCTCCTGTTGTCACCTGGCCCGAAGGAAAGTAACTGCCCATTATGACCTCATGATGCTGCCCACCTGAAAGAGGGAGACCAACCATTATGATCCCCTCCTGATGTCACCTGCCTGAAGGAAAATAACTGCCTCTTTTGATGGAGAAAAGTGAAAAGCAGTGTGCACCAAGGATCTGTCCTGGGACCGGTGCTTTTTAACCTCTTCATAAATGACCTGGAGACAGGGTTGAGCAGTGAGGTTGCAAAGTTTGCGGACGACACCAAACTTTTCCGAGTGGTGAAGACCAGAAGTGATTGTGAGGAGCTCCAGAAGGATCTCTCCAGACTGGCAGAATGGCCAACAAAATGGCAGATGCGCTTCAATGTCAGTAAGTGTAAAGTCATGCACATTGGGACAAAAAATCAAAACTTTAGATATAGGCTGATGGGTTCTGAGCTGTCTGTGACAGATCAGGAGAGAGATCTTGGGGTGGTGGTGGACAGCTCAATGACAGTGTCGACCCAATGTGCGGCAGCAGTGAAGAAGGCCAATTCTATGCTTGGGATCATTAGGAAAGGTATTGAGAACAAAACGGCTAATATTATAATACCATTGTACAAATCTATGGTAAGGCCACACCTGGAGTATTGTGTGCAGTTCTGGTTGCCGCATCTCAAAAAAGACATAGTGGAAATGGAAAAGGTGCAAAAGAGAGCGACTAAGATGATTACGGGGCTGGGGCACCATCCTTATGAGGAAAGGCTACAGCGTTTGGGCCTCTTCAGCCTAGAAAAGAGACGCCTGAGGGGGGACATGATTGAGACATACAAAATTATGCAGGGGATGGACAGAGTGGATAGGGAGATGCTCTTTACACTCTCACATAACACCAGAACCAGGGGACATCCACTAAAATTGAGTGTTGGGAGAGTTAGAACAGACAAAAGAATATATTTCTTTACTCAGCGTGTGGTTGGTCTGTGGAACTCTTTGCCACAGGATGTGGTGATGGTGACTGGCCTGGACACCTTTAAAAGGGGATTGGACAAGTTTCTGGGGGGAAAATCCATTACGGGTTACAAGCCATGATGTGTATGCGCAACCTCCTGATTTTAGAAATGGGTTATGTCAGAATGCCAGATGCAAGGGAGGGCACCAGGATGCAGGTCTCTTGTTATCTGATGTGCTCCTTGGGGCATTTGGTGGGCTGCTGTGAGATACAGGAAGCTGGACTAGATGGGCCTATGGCCTGATCCAGTGGGGCTGTTCTTATGTTCTTATTTTGCCCTAAACTGCTGCTGTCCACAGATAAACTGGCCTCTGTTCTAACTCCTGTAATGAAAACAGTGTTTCTTTGCATTTCTGAACCAGATAAAAGCTTTCAAAACTTTATCTGTTACTGTCCCTCTCAAATGCAAGTTTTACCTATTCTTAGGGTATACAGGTAATTTGACTCCTTGCTTTGGACTCCCAGCTCTTGGCTTTCACTTAGAGCAGTGGTTCTCACACTTTCAGCACTGGGACCCACTTTTTAGAATGAGAATCTGAAGTGATGTAATGACTGGAAGAAACATTATCCAGCAGGAAAATTTTTATCAATCCTAGGTTGCAATCCTACCCACACTTACCCAGGGGTAAGTCCCATTTACTATCATATACATAGTAGCCTACTGAAAATACAGATCTGTAACATTTCCTAAAATACAGTCACAACCAGTGTAGCATCAAGTCTAATATATTAAAAATAAGATATCGAAATGAATGGGGACCCACCTGAAATGGGCTCACAACCCACCTAGTGGGTCCTGACCCACAGTTTGGGAAACACTGACTTAGAGTCTTTCCTTAGGTTCAGCATCAACAGCAGCACAGGCTTTTCAAATCCCAAAAGTATGCTCTCCACTCCCTGAAGTTTGCCATCTTTTCACTACTGTATTGTATCTTCATTCTCCTTTGCAAGAGCTTTCATTTTGTTCAGTGTTTGCCTAAAGAAAGGTTCTGTAATTGGGATTGGGAGTTTTGCCAAACAATTCTTTGTATTTGTCTCTGATGGGTCAGTCAAGGCATAAAGAGTTGTGTAGTATTCAGCAAAAGCTTTGTTAATGTTGTCTGACTGCGAGGCTGGCTAACTGTTGTATAATTTAATGGAAGCTACAAGTCTAGCCTGCTGTTGCTTATGCAGTCTGCATGCCAATGTTGACTTTTATTTTAGAAGAACATTTTTTTCCCCAGCTGAAGATCCAGCTCTCCCCTTAGCCAGCATTGAATTTTGGGTGGTGAATATTACTGGTGTAAAAAAGGAAAGGTTGCAGGTTCACTGAAAGACCCTCTAAAGCAGTGATGTCAAACATAAGGCACAAGGCCTGATGCATCCAGCTTCAGAAGCTCTTTATCTGGCCTGTGTGATAATTGGGCTCACCCAGCGATCCCCTTTCAGTAGTCCTGCTTCTGCCAAGAAGTCACTTTGCAGAGTACCTCTCAGCTGCTTAACTGTGAAGTGATACCTGGGCAAAAGCGGTGCAGCAGAAAGTTGGCCAGCATTATAACTGGGCTCTACCATAACTTGAAAATATTATCAAGATTTGCATATTTTCTCTTCTGGCATTTGCAGCTAATGAGTTCCTATGTGAAAACAAAGTGCTTATTTCTGGCCATCAGGGCCTAGGAGAGGAGGGGGTAAAAGGGGTAATTTGTACCTGGGTCCAGGGTCAAAAAGGGGGCCCAGGAATTGCCTGGGATCTTACATTTTCCTATCTACTCAGACTTGTCTGCACAGGATGCTGGGGACACTACCACAAGCTTGCGGCTGCAGCTACTGCAGCTGTTGGCAAGCCATATATGCTAGGCCAAGGAATGTATACATGACACTCCTTAACACTGTGTCAAATCTGGGAGGAAACTGGCCTGGGTCAATAACTCCTTGGCTTGTGGATCTGCTTACCATGAAGGAGTGTACAGGAGCTCAGGGTCACAGCTGTGGGGCTACAACTGTTGCAGAAGCAAAATTTGGTTTGCAGGACCAAACTTTCATTCTAGTGTGAGTCTAAATACAATGATGCTAATTTTTTTGTTTTGCAATGATTTTATATACTTAAAAGATTTTAGAGAGACTTAGGAGTGTGCTTGTGTCGGGGTGCCCTCCTCCCCACCAGACCCAGACTTACGTTGCAAGGGGGCCAAGGAGACACAAGGGGAAGGCAGGCAAGTCTACCCGACAACCTCCCGCATCCCCAGCTTGTGGTGAGAGACCTGCTGACTGTATGAAGTTGCTGATGCCACATGGGCAGATAGCATTGGGAAGTCCAGTACACCTGGACTCCAACGATTATTCCAGCTGTTACTACCCTCCCCCCTGTTTTGCCCTCCCCACCTTTGGGAAGGGGCCCAAAAGAAACTTTGAATCCCCTGATAAAATTCCTCTCAGAGGCCCTGCTGGCCATCATCTGCTTAATGACATCCTGTTTAATGATGTCACTTCTGGCTCTCAGCAGGCATCATGAATGCTGTTTGGCCCACTATATGAAACATGTTTGAAACCTCTGCTCTTAACTTTTTCTTTCTAGATTGCTTATGTTTGCTTCAATGCCATTGTATTATTTATGGGTCTTCTTGCAGGCTTCATGATCCTGCCCCCACTCTGAATGGCTGCTTTATTTTCACACCATTTTTCAGTCCCCCTGCAGTGTCAATAATATGGGGGGGGGGCATCAAAATACATCTTCTGGGTAATCTTGGCTCAATTGTACGTTTTCCACTTTTCTCTTTTTGTGCCAGAGCTGCCATCCAGAATGACCAGTATCTGAACCTACCACCTATGCCCAATGTGTTGAGAAGTTCTTATCTAACCCTGGATTTCTGATAGCTGGTGAGAATCAGGTGACACCTACAACACCACATGACTAATGGACCTCCGCTAAAATTGAGTGTTGGGAGAGTTACAACAGACAAAAGAAAATATTTCTTTACTCAGCGTGTGGTTGGTCTGTGGAACTCCTTGCCACAGGATGTGGTGATGGCGTCTGGCCTGGACGCCTTTAAAAGGGGATTGGACAAGTTTCTGGAGGAAAAATCCATTACGGGTTACAAGCCATGATGTGTATGTGCAACCTCCTGATTTTAGAAATGGGCTATGTCAGAATGCCAGATGCAGGGGAGGGCACCAGGATGAGGTCTCTTGTTATCTGGTGTGCTCCCTGGGGCATTTGGTGGGCCGCTGTGAGATACAGGAAGCTGGACTAGATGGGCCTATGGCCTGATCCAGTGGGGCTGTTCTTATGTAGCTAATAGCTAGCTTTAGTTTTGCTTGCAAGTCCAAGAAAAGTAGGGCGACTCAGTCTGCTGCCCCAGGAAATATTCCTTGCCTTATGTAAACTCAAACTTGGAGCAGAAACCTGAGCAGGAATCCCTTGCGTCAGCTGTAGGCAACATTAAGTACTCTACATGCAGCTGAATTACTATTAGAAATTTAGAGATAGAAGGAAGACTCATGGTTAATACTCTTGCTCTAAGGCAAATATTTTTCTTAGCAAGTGGGAACTTGGTGTCTAGCTCAGTTAGATCACTGCAGTCAAGAGCTGCCCAAAAGGAGGCAGTGAAGGCCAAATAACTTATGGAAATAAAGTTGCCAAGTGTCAGATGAAGGCTGGAGTCATTTGACACCTGTAGTGTCTCTAATAAGCATCCCTCCAGCTGAAAAAGCTTTTACAAATTGATTTCAGAGTCCTTAGTAATTCCTGGGGTGCAACTTTGAGTGGTAAAACCATCTCTTTCCATCTAAGTGCTCTATTTTGGGTAAGGCTGCCAATGGAATGTTCACATGATTCACCATCTGCATTTTTGACAGATGGACTAATTAATTAATTTTCAGTACATTAGTACTGTAACAAAACATCAACAGGGATGCCTTTTTCTAAGGCACCAAAGGAAGACTGCAGATGCTTTAAAAAGAAAAAAAAGGCTGCAATCAAATACACATTTCTCTGGCAGTCATTCCTACTGAACTCTATGGGATTGTGCTGAGAAGCTAAACGTGAACAGGAAAGGCCAACTTTTATATTTCCTTTTTCTTTCCTTACTACAGTAACTGATCAGAAACAAAGTAGCCTTAGAAAATAAACTGGTGTGTGTGTGTCACACACAGCCTCCAACAATTAAAATTTCACTCATTGTATTAAGCCAGCTGTTTTCAACTGCTGTGACACAGCACACTGGTGTGCCTCGAGGCTGCCTCAGGTGTGCTGCGGGATCAGAGGAGGCAGGCAGCAGCTGCGTGCCTGTGTGTGGGGAGAAGTGGCTGCTTAGAGCCTCCCGCAGCAGGGAGAACAAGCAAGGGAGCAGCCAGGAAAGGGCTTTGCATCCCACGCAGCAGCTGAAGATTCTGCTTGGAGCTTGCTCCTGCTACTGAGCACAACTCAGGCTGCAACCTGATCGTCACTTTCCTGGGAGTAAGCCCCATTGGCTACTATGGGGCTTACTTCTGAGTAGACATGCATAGGGTTGGGCACGAAGGCAGTTGTTGCCTGCCTGCTTGCCCAACCAGAGGAGCCTGGAACAGCCAGGAGGTGGGAGCTTCGGAGTGAGTGAGAAGAGGGAGCCAGAAGCAGGTACATAGCAAGCGAGTCTGCTGAGGCCCCCAACCTAGGGGCTGGCTGGCTGAAAAGGGTTCCTGAAAGTCCCTTTTCCTTGCCAGTTTGCCTGCAATTCCCCAAAGAGACCCTCCCTGCACTTTGGGGCTTTTAGAGGAAGGGCGATGGGCCACAATCCTATCCACACTTACCTGGGAGTAAGCCCCATTGACTATAATGGGACTTTCTTCTGAGCAGGCATGCATAGGATTGGGCTCTGGGGGTGCTATCCCATCCACACTTTCCTGGGAGTAAGCCCGATAGACTATAATGGGGCTTACTTCTGAGCAGGCATGCATAGGATTGGACTTTTGGTTGCACTCTTTTCTCAAATACACAAGCAGGCAATTGGCATTTCTCTCCTCCCCTCCCACAACCCACCCCCTTCCCCAGGCATGTTCCGCCCACCCCAAATTTCACAATCGCAGTTAGCAACTCTCTTACTGTCCCTCCCCTCACTTGTCCACACCTTCCAAAGATACAGAATCACTGCCTCACATTCTCTCTCTCTTCCCCCACCCCTAGTTTAATCCTGCACTTGTTTCAATCATGTCTCCTCACTGCCCCTCACCCACTATGTGATCAACCTGTCCTGTCCTTGCCAACACTTTCTGGCACTTTTGATAGAATTTGAACATAGGATTTTTGCTCCTTTTCAGAAACCACATATACTTCTCTCTCCATGCTTCTTGTCGATTTTTTTTTGTCATGTAATGATTTAATTGTATTAATTTTATTAATTCAAGACTAACTGTAATGAAGTAATTTAAAGTAAAAAAACTGGTAGTGTGCCTTGACAATTTTAGTGCCTTGTCAGTGTGCCGTGAGCTGAAAAAGGTTGAAAATGGCTGCATTAGGCTCTCACCACTAAGACATAAAGTACAAGTAGTGTACTGATTGCAGAATGGAGCCTTAATTCTGGTAGAAAAATAATCATTGAACCTATTTATACCAATTCAGAGTTCCTTATTCATAGCTGGCAACCTTCAGTCTCGAAAGACTATGGTTTCACGCTCTGAATGGTGGTTCTGGTTCTGGAACAGCGTCTAGTGTGGCTGAAAAGGCCAATTTGGGAGTGACAATCCCTTCCACACCGGGAGCAAGTGCAGTCTGTCCCTGGTCTGTCTCCCTGGTTATGCGTCTTCCTTCTTTGCCTCTGCCTCAGTCTGTTGGCCAAGCGTCTCTTCAAACTGGGAAAGGCCATGCTGCACAGCCTGCCTCCCAGCGGGCCGCTCAGACGCCAGGGTTTCCCACCTGTTGAGATCCACTCCTAAGGCCTTCAGATCCCTCTTGCAGATGTCCTTGTATCGCAGCTGTGGTCTACCTGTAGGGCGCTTTCCTTGCAGGAGTTCTCCATAGAGGAGATCCTTTGGGATCCGGCCATCATCCATTCTCACAACATGACCAAGCCAACGCAGGCATCTGTTTCAGCAGTGCATACATGCTAGGGATTTCAGCTCGTTCCAGGACTGTGTTGTTTGGAACTTTGTCCTGCCAGGTGATGCAGAGGATGCGTCGGAGGCAGCGCATGTGGAAAGCGTTCAGTTTCCTCTCCTGTTGTGAGCGAAGAGTCCATGACTCGCTGCAGTACAGAAATGTACTGAGGACGCAAGCTCTGTAGACCTGGATCTTGGTATGTTCCGTCAGCTTCTTGTTGGACCATACTCTCTTTGTGAGTCTGGAAAACGTGGTAGCTGCTTTACCGATGCGCTTGTTTAGCTCGGTATCGAGAGAAAGAGTGTTGGAGATCGTTGAGCCAAGGTACACAGAGTCATGGACAACCTCCAGTTCATGCGCAGAGATTGTAATGCAGGGAGGTGAGTCCACATCCTGAACCATGACCTGTGTTTTAAGGCTGATTGTCAGTCCAAAATCTTGGCAGGCCTTGCTAAAACGATCCATGAGCTGCTGGAGATCTTTGGCAGAGTGGGTAGTGACAGCTGCATCGTCGGCAAAGAGGAAGTCACGCAGACATTTCAGCTGCACTTTGCTCTTAGTCTGGAGAGGTTGAAGAGCTTTCCCTCTGATCTGGTCCGGAGATAGATGCCATCTGTTGCAGTTCCAAAGGCATGCTTCAGCAGGACAGCAAAGAAAATCCCAAACAAGGTTGGCGCAAGAACACAGCCCTGCTTCACTCCGCTTCGGATGTCAAAGGGGTCTGATATGGAGCCATCGAAGACAACAGTGCCTTTCATGTCCTTGTGGAAGGATCTGATGATGCTGAGCAGCCTGGGTGGACATCCGATCTTGGGGAGAATCTTGAAGAGGCTGTCCCTGCTGACCAGGTTGAAAGCCTTCGTCAGATCTATGAAGGCTATAAAGAGTGGCTGTCGTTGTTACCTGCATTTCTCCTGCAGTTGTCTAAGGGAGAATACCATATCAGTGGCTCCCTGTTGGCTCGGAATCCACACTGCGATTCTGGATAGACGCTTTCTGCAAGTACCTGGAGCTTCTTCAGTGCAACTCGGGCAAACAGCTTTCCAACACTAAGGAGAGAGCTGCCACAGTAGTTGTTGCAGTCAGCCCTGTCGCCTTTGTTCTTGTACAGCGTGATGTTTGCATCCCTCATGTCTTGAGGTACTCCACCTTCTCTCCAGCAGAGACAGAGGATTTCATGCAGCTCAGTGACGATGATCTCTTTGCAGCACTTTAGGACTTTAGCAGGGATGCTGTCTTTTCCAGGTGCCTTGCCAAAGGCAAGGGAGTCCAGGGCCACATGAAGTTCTTCTAGGGTTGGTTCACTGTCAAGCTCCTCCAGCACAGGCAGGCACTCAATGTTGTTCAGCGCTTCTTCGGTGACTACATTTTCTCTGGAATATAGCTCAGCGTAGTTCCTTATTAGGGAAGTCATATACAGCACACACTTTCCTGGGATTAAGCCCCATTAAACACAATGGGACTTACTTCTGAGTAGAAACTAATAGGATTGTGCTGTAATTTTCTGGGAAACTGAGGAACAGGGTTGTCTGAAAACACTCTGCCATCCCAAGAAGCTAGACCACATGACCCAAGAGGCATGATCCAAGAGGGACATCACAGAACATGCCAGAGCACAACTTTTGGATTCTGTGGCCACAGAGGATCTGCATTTTATTTTTTTATATTACCTTACTATACCACCCTTCTATATTACCTTACTATACCACCCAAGGAGTTCAGGTTGGTGCATATGATTCCTCCCCCCCCCCCCCCACTTGCATTTTATTCTCACAACAAACCTGTGATGGAGTTTAGACTGAGAGATGGTGACGTCCGCAAGTTGAACATTCTCCCAGGTTCAAAGGCTGACACTGTTAACTACCACACCACACAATAGTGAGGATGCCCCAGCAACATTAGGATGGAGTGACACCTCCACCTTTCATCAGAAAACGATTGCCTTGGCTAAATAAAAGGGCATATCACAAATGTGGGAACATATTGCCCGTGCAAAATATCTGTTACACAGGGCAGACATTGCTTTGATTCTTAAGGGGGCAGATGGGAAGCCCAATCCAGGTCAAATCCCTGCGCAGTGATGCAGGTGGCACTGGTGCAGACTAAACGGCACCCTGTGTGGAAACTACATGGTTGACACAAGTCCACGTTGCCCTGTGTCAGCAGATTGGCCCTGGGAAGAGGGACAAGATATGACACGCACTCCGCTGCTGATCTTGCCCCTCTTCCTAGCCTGATCCGCCCACCCCTGCCTCTGTCACCATCCTCCTCCTCCTCCCCTTTACACCCCTCCCTACCCCAATCCAGCTCCACACTGCTCAGCACAGAACATACCTGCTACACCATGTGCTGCTCCTGTGTTGGTGTGCATGGGCTGTCGCAAGCACTTTTGCAAGCACCATTGCAAGCATGTGCTGTGCTGGCACACACATTGCTAAGGATTGTGCCATTAGGCTATTGATTTAAACCACTTTAATTGGCATGGCTTCTGCAAGAACAGTGGTTCCCAAACTGTTTAGCACAGTGACCCACTTTTTAAAATGACACTCTATCATAACTCACCTAAGTTTAGGAGCCTAAAAAAAAAAGTCTCACTTTGTCAGGCATTCAAACCTCTGTTTTTATCCTTTTTACTATGGAGGGGGAACTGCCTTCTGGAACATTTGTTGAACTCCACATGCATTGAATTGGAACCATTCTGCATTTTTCCTTGCATTCCCCTTTGCCTGGCCTTCACCATAAGAGCCGAAGGAACCACTGCCCTAAAATATCTTGGGAACCATAGTCCTTTGACAGGGCCAGGAATGCTTTATGCCACATTCTTAGTGACTATGAAATGACAGAAGAAGACAACCCATAGCTTTCTGGAGGAAGCCATGATGGTTTAAGACCTACCGAAATTTGCAGTGAAGCTCTGACCCTTAAAGGCTTATGTTTGACTTTAATCACAGCAGAAAGCAAGTGCAGGTGCAAGGGGTCAGTCGATTTCATTCTGATATTTACCTAATAAAGCTGAGATTTAATAGAAGAATCATTTCAGCGCACTCTTTGTACCATGGACTATTGTTGTCATTAAATGAAAACAGCAATGGAGAATGCCAGACTTAATTAACTTTACAGTAGAAGGGTCATTCAGTAAAATAGTAATGTATAGTGACTGCCTAGTCTCTCTCACGGGGAAATGAACAGTGTCTTTGAGACATCTGGTTGGGCACTGTTGGAAACAGAGTACTGGGCATAATGGACCTTAGACTTGGTCCAGTCTAAGGTCCACTAAAACTTTACTTATGTTTTAGTGGAATTAAACACTCCATGCAAAAGGCTGTTCTGGATTTTCACACTACAGAGATGTGGTGTAGGGGGTAAAAAGAAGGCCTTTCTCCAAGATCTGTGCTTGATAGGGTTTACAGCCCTGCATGATTGGCCTGGGGTCTCCAGGGATCAACATCAATCTCCAAGAAACTACTGAAAGCAGTCCTGGAAATTTTGGCCTCTGTGGCTAAATGACATCACATTAAGTGTGTGTGTGTGTGGGGGGGGGTCTCTACATAAGTCCAAGTTGGCAGAGTTGGCCAGTGCTAATCAAGAACTTAACAGCCTTGATTGAAGTGATTCTTGCTAATCTTGCTAAGTGTGTGGATATGAGAACAATGACTTAAAAAAACCAATTGGTGCAGCAAAGACATTTGAGTAGAGGAGTAACCGGGGAGTGATATGGGAACAATGAAGTGACACGGGGGAAGGGCAAGTAACACAGGCTCAGTTTATAGGGCTTTAACCAGCCGATTAAAGTGGTAAATCTCCTGGATTGTACCATTTCAGGCTGGTGGTGAAGAGTTGCATGCTTGAATACTCCCCCATGAGGGAAAAATACTGCCTATTTAGAAAAAAAATAGCATGTCAGGAAGGAGGGTAGACTGAACTTTTAGATTTTCTACATGCAGGGAGATTTTCTCATTGGAGAGCATTCAGGGCCCAATTCTCTCCAACTTTCCAGCACCCACAATGTTGCCCCAAGATAAAGGAACACACTTTCTCTTACCATAGCCTCTGTGACTGCCCTCCCCCCCTGGATGCAGCACACACCCCATCGGCATGGCTGTATCAGCACTGGAAAGCTGGATAGGATTGGGCTCTGAGACTCATACCTGTAGTATGACCAGTGATAGGCCAGGAAAATCTTTACCACTTCATTCTGTTGATGGTGTAAGCTGCCTCAAGAAATCTTTACAGGACTATTAACTCTTACCTCCAACCAGTGGTTCAGGCAACCAGTGGTTCAGGAAAGAACATTGGCTGGACTCAGGCATTTTGGAACTCAGGGACAACATGTACATTGTGCCTTCCTCCCAGTAATTAACACCATGCACATTTCATCAGGAAGTTTTCCTGAGCAAGCCCCAATGAAATCTTCCTGTTTAGGCTGGATTTGGGAACTGACCTCTGAATTGGAGAATGGGACATTTTACAGAATCTGTTTTGCAAATTATTGCTGTTGTTTCCCACCCTGGACCTTATACATAAGGCAAATTATCAATAGGAAGGAAGGAGCAAAAATTGCAAAAATATTCGGTCCCGTGGTGCACAATCATGATTGGTTATATAAATAAATAAAACCGATTAAAATCAGCGTAAAAGAACTATAACACAACCAGTGCTTCCCACCATCACTCCTGTTAGGTTAATCTTGACCCAAAAGCTAAGTAAATTTTTTTATTTTATTGCAATGCTTCTGAAAAATGGTTAAACAGTAGGCTGAAGTAGGCTGCTTGGGGTGTGTTTGTCTATTGAATATGAGAGCTTACAGGAGACCTCCCCACTGTGTCATCAGGGTCACACATTTGCCACAAACTTGGACAGCAAAGGCATGTTCATCAAAGATTCTACCTAGACTGCAAAACAAATGGCCAGCAGATCGCAAGGTCCAATCCACAAGGTCCTATAAATCCTCAGGCTCAGAACATGCTTTTTAGCCCATAAACAAATTAATTTGCACTGCTGCTCCCACAAGTCAATTTCCTGCCTGCTTTGGACTATATTATATACTTCCACCCCTTCTGATCTTTGGTTGCTACTTTTGGTATTTGACCTCTATTTGCCCTGAACTGTGTGACACACCTCTGACCCCATTGGCTCACTGTGTTCAGGCAGGGGCATTCAAGAAAACCAAACTTTTGTTTATCAAGAACAACCCTCATAGCTAAATGAAGGTTTACACAACCACTATTATTCAAGACACTAACACAACTTCCCTGGGTCAGTCAGGACCAGCCAATCCATCAGGTCTATTGAAGTGTCACTTCAGGCAGCAGATGGGACATGCCCATCCAGTGGCGTCACTAGGATTCGAGTCACCCAGTGCGGGAGGCCTATGCGTTACCCCATGTGGTGATGTACCATCGCCCCGGCCCCACTGGTTTTTTGGCTGTACCTTTTGTTAGAACACAGATATTTCTATGTGCTTTGTTTGATACATGATGGTATTATTCCTCCAAATTCTGATTTTAGTGATTTTGAAAACTTGTAGAGTCTCACACACACACCCCCAGTGTCAACTTACTAACACCTTATTGCAGCAGTTCTCAGACTTTTAGCACTGGGAACCACTTTTTAGAATGACAATCTGTCCAGGACCCATTGGAAGTGATGTCATGGCCAGAAGTGACATCAAGCAAATTAAAATAAATAATTAAATTAAAATAAAATAAATAAGGGGGAGCCAGTCCTGTTCCACCAAGTGAATCTATTCTGAAGTAAGTCCTATTGTGGTCAATGGGGCTTACTCTCAGGAAAGTGTGGGTAGGATTGCAGCCTGTGAGCCCAATCCTATGCATGTATACTCAGAAGTAAGTCCCATAGTTGTCAATGGGGCTTGCTCTGTAGTCTGCCTGCAATAACACCCCCCCCCAAAGAGAATCAGTGAGAAAAGACCCTCCTAACAGTGGCATAGCTAAGGGGGTAGCGGTTGCACTGGGTATCAAGCTTTAGGGGGACAACACGCTGAGCTTCACACTAGTGACCAACATTATGAAAATCTTGGTGTGTATGAATAATACCATCATGTTACATATCATTGGAAAGGTAATTTAATGTAGAATGCAGTGCAACAAACCACACTGGAATATTTCTATTCTATCAAAAGTTATGACCAATTAACCAGAAAATGAAAACACAACTGCCTTGTGGAACAAAAAGTGATTTGCTTAACTCCAAACTGACCTATGAGACTGATTGTTCTGAGTGCCAATGAGATGTTATTATGATACAGCATGAACCAATAACATTTTATTTATTTACTTAATTAAATTTGATTTTGTCATGCGGGGGGAGGGGGCTACAAAATCTTCTTTGACCCCAGTGAGCTATGCCACTGACTAGGGGGAAGCAGCAGAGCAAGTGGGTGGTGAGCTGCTGGGCTGAGGAGGTGGGTTCCTCCCAATTTCCACTTTTTTAAAAGTCTGGGCGTGATGTCACATCCTATTGTGACATCACTTCCAGGGCAACATTTTGAACTTGGCGCAGGGTTACATGATCATTAGCTAGCCACTGCCTCCTGGCTTTGCAAGTGCAAAATAGAAAACATGCCCCTTACCAGTTCAAGCCACTTTTTTGTCCTTTTTAGTGGGGGGGGGGGGGAGGAGAGAAGGCTGCCTTCTGGAGCAGCTCCATCAGATCAGGACCCTTCTGGTGTCCTCACATTTCCCTTTGCCTGGCCTGACCGCCAGCCAAGGCAAGTCTGCCTACTTGCAAGTGAATGCAACTTGAGGCTGCTTCACTTTCCATAGGGCTCCATAGACTCGCAACTGGGAGGGAGGACCTCCTTTTCCATGTTTTTGGGGGCTGCATTCATTGGATCAGGACCATTGTGGTGTCATTGGATTCCTCTCGGCCTGCCCTTTCCGACGGACTATGGCAAGTATGCCTACTCGCGAGTAAATGCACAATACGGCTCACTTTCATTTTCCATAGGACTCCATGTATTTTTTCCTTCCTTTTTTTTGCCATAACATTTGAACGAAAGGAGCGATTTCAATTCTGTTTTTTTGCATTGCACTCCACTGGCCATTCCTCATCCAACGGTGTATGGAATGACAGGGTAGCGCCTAACTCCGTGAAGTTAGCACATTCTCCCCCATGACACATCACCTCCCCGGCGTGTCACCCAGTGCAGCCTGCATCCCCCAGCGACGCTAGTGTGCCCATCTCCTACTTGCCTACACCCTCCTCCTCCTCCTCCCATTCCTTGGATTGGAAAAGGAAGTGGGGCACACAAATATAAAAGAGAGAAGAGTGTTCGCCTAGAACAGGGGTAGGCAACCTTAAACACTCAAAGAGCCATTTGGACCCATTCTCCGGAGAAAAAAAAACCTCAGGAGCCACAAACCCTTTTGACATCTAAAATGAAGATAACACTGCATATATAGTTTTTTTTTTTACCTTTATGCTCTTATAGGTCCCATTTTTATAATGTAGCCCCCTCTTGTAGCTTTTAGTTAGTTTAGTCATACATTCTTGTCCTGTGTTTTCAGACGCCTGGTCCTCTATGGTGTTTTGCCTGATTCCAAGGCCATTCTCTGCCTGGAGAATTAGGCCCACTTTAAGCAAATTAGCTCCCCTTCTTTCCCCCAACAAATGACCCTGGTTCTGCCCTGCAGTCCTACTGGACCCCACCTCCAGGGTAGCTTGCCTATTCAACCTGCAGAGGTCCTCTCTCCTGCCAGCAGCCTCCCACTACTACAGCAGACCCTGGGTCGTCAGCAGGTCTTGGGCACAGCAGCCACACTTCAAACTCCAGTGTCTCCA
This sequence comes from Tiliqua scincoides, assembly GCF_035046505.1. Lineage (NCBI taxonomy): Eukaryota > Metazoa > Chordata > Lepidosauria > Squamata > Scincidae > Tiliqua > Tiliqua scincoides. The sequence goes on along the minus strand of NC_089822.1, from coordinate 98,134,163 downwards.
GAAGTCCCTTAGTCACAAAGTCAGTCAGAGTATCCAGGGCAGAATCCAAAGTCAATAAGCCAAGTCACAGTCCAAGGTCAGATTCCAAAGTAAGTCAGTCAAATCAGTCAGAGTATCCAAGTCAATAAGCCAAGTCAGTCTCCTCTCCAACCTACACTCCTTCTACAACCCACACCCCCTTCCTGCCACAAGTGCTCCTTATATCCCTGAGGGCCCTATTGCCTTCAAGTGGCTGCAGCTGTGCAGCACACTCTGCTGGATGCCCAGGCCTTACCCTTAAAGGGGCCACTGCTGACACCACATCTACCTCCTCACCAGATCTTCCGCGATTCCAATACATACAGCAGTTATGACATCTGCTTATCTTACATGGATACTAAAGAACTCCCCCCACCTTCCAGAGGCACCCTGCTGGAAGGAAAAAAGGACACAGACTCCAGAGGTGGGGAAGAGAAGAAGCCAGAGCTGGGGGGGAGGTGGGTGGGCAGCCACAGGCCAGCTTCTGCCCTGCCTGCCTGCCTGCCTGCCCTCATGCTGCAACCCTCTCCACACTTTCCTGGGAGGAAGCCCCACTGACTACAGCGGGGCTTACTTGTGAGTAGACCTGCACAGGAGGGGGCTGAGGCTACAGCCCTCCACACCTTCCTGGGAGTAGCCCAGGGACTACAGTGGGGCTTGCTCATGAACAGACCTGCCGGGCATGGGCTCCCACTCACCCATCCTTGCGCTTGGCCTTGAGCAGGCTCCAAGGCTGCCATCCCAGGCACCCTTTCCTGGGAATAAGCTTCATCCGCTGTAATGGGGTTTACTACTGAGTAGACACACAGGATGTCTCCTCTGCTGTGGAGGAAAAGCCTCTCCTTGCACTGAGTGGGGACCTGCTCAGGGAAAGGCGGGCTGCAAGGGCTCACAATGGCTGAGGAGGAGGGCATCCTGCTGGAGAGTTGGGGAAGGGAAAAACAGGGAGCTTAAGCCTGCAGAGCAGGCAAAATTGAAAAGGGAAACCAATGCAGGGCAGGTGGGGGTGAAGGGAGAGGAGGGCAGGGAGCTGAGGGAAGCCACCTGCCCTCCCAACACAGGTGCCTCCTGTCAGCCCCTTTGCCACTTTCACCCGGAGGAGCTGCAGCAGACGGCTGAAAGAGCCGCATGCGGCTCCAGAGCCATGGGTTGCCAACCCCTGGCCTAGAACATTGGAGAGTGGGAGGAGAAGAAGCTGGTGCACCATTGGGTAAGATAGTGCAGCGTTTGGCATGCTGCCTCAGGAGCCTGGAGGTTTTGATCTAGCCCTGCCAGGAGTCTGATTTTCCGCTCTTTTTCTCATGCTTTCTTGGAACCATGGGAGGAGTGGCAGGAGGTTTTCACTTTCACTCCACCATGTTCCCAATCCATCTGGTTTCCACCTTCACTCCCCAAACAGCTCTTTCCCCAGTTCCCATTGGCACTAATGGATAGCTGAAGTAACAAAAGCAGAACAATGAGATGAGGAAAAGTCATATAAAACTTTGAACTTACCCTACTCCTTGTCCTTATCAAGGAGGTTATGTCGGATGAGATGCCATGTAGAGGCAAAGCATACAGCAGCCACAATATTGTGAGGTCTGCATCACAAGGGCTGTCTGACTGCTATTAAGTACCCGTATCCATTGGGTAAGCAAGCTGTCTCTCGAGTACAGATGAGAGTAATCCTTGTTATTTTCTTGCCCACAGATGCCTTGCAGGGTTGGAGCAGGACGATGGAGAAAAAAGAACCTGCCATTTTTATATAAATCTCACTAAATAGCTTTGCAATTCTAAATGTTTTAAATTTCTGCTCCTGGGCCAAACAGCGGCAATAACCGTCAAACGCTCAGTCGAAATGCTGTATTCCTCTAGTATTTTGGCATGCCTTGATCTGCAACACTTGGTGTTCACTGACAGCCCTCAGGGCTAATGCCTCTCTTGTTCTTTGTTTAAAAAGTAACATGGACTTTAAAAAAAAAAAAAAGGCTCTACTCTATCGGAACAAGAAAGACTAAAGGCATGAAAACGCTAATGCTGCCAGCATCCCAGGGTGCAAAATATACGCCAGCTCCTGTATATGCAGCTCAAAGCCTCCTTTATCCACACTGACAGGCAGGCATCAAAATTATTCCACTAATGAGGGATTTTGGTGAAGGGGAATGTTGTTACATAGGCTGGCATGGCAATTAAGCCCAGAGAACGTACCTATTTATTTGATTGATTTCTTTTTAAAAGTTGTACCCTGCCAAATCTGGCCATATGGAGTCCTCGGGGTGGTTCACAACATAGCAGAAAACAACAATGCAAACAGTATTATTTAAATGACTCCTATAAACAACAAATCAACAGCAGCAAATCCACGCTCAAACTATGGGAGAAAAGATAGGGAACACTTAATGAAATGAGCAAATCCTGACTCCCATCGGCTTTAGCCAAATCATGCCTCCCCTGGTTGCCTTCTATAAGCAAGAGAGATGGTCACAAAAGGTAAAAGGGGTAGGTCTCCTCCATTCCCCTTAACCTGAGTACTGTAGCAAACAGGAGAGAGAGAGAGAGAGAGAAATGTCTGCCAGATTTATAAAACACAACAGCTAATGTAGGGGTGTCAAGCATAAGGCCCATGGGCTGGATGTAGCCCCCAGAAGCCTCTGTTATAATGGCCTCTCGCAACATGATAATTGAGCTCTCTCATATTTTGAAATTATGAACAAGATCTGCACATTTTCTCTTTCATTTGCAGCTAATGAGTTTCTATGTGAGAACCAAGAATGTTCTATGTGCTTATTTCTGGCCATCATCTGCTTAATGACATCACTTCCTGCTTAATGGTATCACTTCAGGCCCTCAGTAGGTGTCATGAATGCTATTCAGCCTACTATACGAAACAAATTTGACAACCCTGAGCTATTGCAACCAGGACTGCCCCCCCCCCCACAACTGCCATTGCCAACCCTCCAGGCCCCAGGACTGGTCTGGAGTCTCCAAGAATCAGCCTCAATCTCAGGCTTCTGCTGAAAGCAGTTCTGGAGATTTTAACAGGGTCTCCAGGCCCACATTACATCAGGATGGAAAGAAAACATTCAGCTTCAGTCAGAATTGGCAACCCAAACCTCTACCCCCCTGCAAAACCCTTTGGAACTTTCTAAAAATTAAGGCTGAGCTTGTTTGTTAGGCCTTTTTGGGAAAAGAGTACTACTACCAAGGTGCCACCACAAAAAAGACCCCACCCATTGTCATTATCAGCCTAGCAGCCTCTGACAACAACGGACAGCCTTTTTCAAATGACTTCAGTGCATTGGAATAGGCTCATGTGGGAATATATGCTCTCTAGAGTAAAGTGAACCAAGGTAAGCTTTAAAGTATAACACCAGCATTTCTGAACTGTGCTGGGGTAAAATTGGGGACCAGAGCAGACCTTTTAACCCAGACATCATCCTCCCGTTGGCCAACTCTGGCTGGTGAGAACACTGCATAGGATTTTGTACCTTATTCGCCTGACCACACCATCTGTGGCCACATAATGATTCTCCCAGTTTATGATGTGGGCTGGTGGGGATCAGTACCTTTTCTGTGTGGTTGCTATTTGTACGTTTTCAGATTGTTTGCTAGCATGAGCTGAGTGATTGCACCTGAGCCCCATAGAAAAACCTCATGCAGTCATATCTCATGGCTAGTTTACAAGTTTTCTGAATTTAGAATAGCTAGAGAATGTAAAGTCTCAAAGTTACAGACAGTACTCCTGCATGTGATGTTTAAAACTGTACAACCTACAAGGGAAGGGGTTTGTAGTAGTGAGTGGTCTACACCCCTCTAAGTCCTTTCTATGGGAAAACACTATGGATAAGGAAACTCACATGGGTTTTGCATCCAAACATGCATTTATTCTGTTTCCCCATTAGTTTTTGCACATTTGGTCTGGGCCTCAGTGTCTGTGTTCCATCATGAATGGGAGCCATGTTGGTGTCTCCGCCATCTGCCTCTCCTGATATGACTAACCCAGTTAGTGCTGGCTTGAGCTTATGAACTGCCTGCTTCCCTCAGGAGCTTTTTCTGTTCTGCCCTCTCTGAGGCTACCTCCTGACTGCCCCCTTTATCCCCAGCTGTAGGCCTCTTTCCTGCTTTGGCTTTGCCTCTTGCATCTCCCCATTGCTCCCAATGTGCCTCACTCATTCCCCACTTCTGATCTATTCCCAGCCTGATGAGTTAACCAGGGAGGAGAGTGTGCATATTTCAGAGCGAGTCCCAATCATATACAGTAAAGCATTTAATGTTTCTGGTCTCCAATGTGCAATTTGAATTTCTCACCACTTAAAAAAAAACCATTTTTAAAAAGGACTGCTGAATTATGCACTGGCACACACATGGATCGTGATGTATGGTGTCAACCCTTCTTGTTGATTTTCGTGTGCCCAATTAGACATGCCATTAAATTGCAATGCCTAAAGGACAGTAAATTCAAAGAGCAGTAAATACATTCAAAGGCATTGCTACGCTCCTTGGAGTGTATTTAAATAGAGGCTGCCAAGAATAAATACATTCCACCTACCCAACTGCTGGTAACTTTTGGAGTGTCAAAAGGAAGTTTTGCAGCAGAATGGAGTCTGGCCTGTTTCAGCTGTTTCTTCACTTTGCACTTCTAGTTCCTCTAGCAAGGTTGTCACTGTCTTCAACTCGTATCATGGAAAATCTGTTGGACTGTTTAAATGTCATTTCTACCCCTGCCATCCTGTGACACTGCATGCAGGAGACACTCAGAGTAGCCCTTCAGCTCATGTTTACTCTGCCTTTTTGGCTTCTACCTCCCTGCCCTTCATTCCTCTTACTTTGGGAGGGAATGACCAACTGATCTGGGAGATCGCACACATAACATGGAATCTACCCTGCCCCTGTAAGATTATTAAAAACAGCACATCTAGGCATACAGCATCATCCTATGCATGTCAGAAAAAATTCCATTGTGTTCCATGGGACTTGCTCCCAGGAAAGTGTGCATAGGATTGCAGCTTTACAATACAATCCAAACCTTGGCTTGAGCTGGCACAACCATCCCCACACCAGCTCAGAGTGTCACAAATATGCCATAAGGCACATTTTGTACCTACTTGGGAGCCTATTGGCTCCATAGCATTAGATTCCAACTCTGCACCAGCTGATATAGGTAGGTTTGTGCTGGGCAGCATAAAGGGTGGGAGAGGGTGGTGGGAGTGTGTTTTGCAGGCAGAGAGGGGGCGTTTTGGGGGGTGGTGGTTGGAATGGGGGGATCAGGCCTGGGATTGGTGGTGGTGCATGCTGCATCCTACCCCATTCCCGGACTGGGCAGCCCTACACAGGCTTCCCAGGTTTGCACCAGCTATATAACCAGCAAGGATCCAAGAAGCCCCATAGGGACAGTTGGGGCTTTAGAAAGACCACTTCCTAAGTTGCACAGGCTGCAGTGCAGGCAATATGGCCTGGCTCTATCAGCGCAGCTTAGAATTAGGCTGCCATTCTTATTACTTTTCCCCATGATTTTCTCATGCTTCATACCAGCATACTTCAGATTCATTAAACCTTTAAAAAATCATTAATCAACTAAGGGTGCAATCCTAACCCCTTATGTCAGTACTTTTCAGCACTAGCATAGCAGTGCCAATGGGACATGTGCTGCATCCTGCAATTGGGTGTCACTCATGGAGGCCTCCTCAAAGTAAGAGAATGTTTGTTCCCTTACCTCAGAGCTCCTTTGCCCTTATGTCACTACTGGAAAACATTGACATAAGGGGTTAGAATTGCACCCTAAAACAACTTTGGTTGCTTGACAGTGCTATTATTTTGCTCTACAAGTCTTTGATGTGTCCCAAATATGGAGCAAATGCTGACATTTGCTTGTCAACTGTTGCTATTTGGTTGGTGTGATATTGTCTGTCTTCTTTAAGTACTGGATCTCACTTATTTGCTAGTGTGAACAGAATTTTGAAATTCTGAAAAATGTGGGCAACAGTCCAGTACAGAATTAGGCATGCTTAACCCCACTGAAACTGGATTCTGGCCTTGGTAGTTAGATGAGAGATAAAAAGTTGCATCGCAATTAAAGTGTCTCAGTTTATGGTGCATAATATCAGATTGTGAGCACCTGCTATGTGGATTGGAAAGAGCTCTATACCAGGTCAATTATCTTCAAAGTCTTTGGCAGAATATGCCATCAGACCCCACAAAAATGGCTCCCTCTTTTGCCTTGCTTGGTACATAACATGCAACTCTTGTTCACTTAACACATTTTTGCTGGCTGTCTTGCTACAGCTCCTCCCCATTGGGCCTCATGCCCACTTAAGGCTGATTAGTTTCCCTTGTTAAACTCACAAGTGCAGCAAGCAAAAGTCAGAGTGCAGTCCCAGTCCACAGATTCCAAGTAAGTCAGTCCAATCAGTTAGAGTTGCCAAATCAGAGTCCAGAGCCAATAAGCCAAGTCACAGTCCAAGATCAGATTCCAAATTCAATAAGCCAAGTCAGTCTCATCTCTACCTGCACTCCTTCTACAACCCACAAACCCCTCCTGCCTCAGGTGCTCCTTATATCCTGAGGGCCCCATTGCCTTCAAGTGGCTGCAGCTGTACAGCACACTCTGCTGGATGCCCAGGCCTTACCCTTAAAGGGGCCATTGCTGACACCACATCTACCTCCTTGCCAGATCTTCCGCAATTCCAATACACTGGCCCACAGGTGTACACATTTGGTCCCTGTTTCGTATATGCAACGTTGGGCAGAAATGGCTTAAGAGAAAAAAAAAAGTTGTGCCTGTTTATTATTCCTGATCAGTCTTGAGTCATTGCTATAAGATGTGAATTCTACCCATGCCTTTTCCTGTACATGGTATGGTTTGCCTCAGGGCTGGCCCATTCATGAGGCCAACTGAAGTGGTTGCCTCAGGCAGCAGACTGCTGCAGGGGGACCCATCTCTATCCACCTACTTTGCCTCTTGAGCTCCTGGTCCTCCTCCTCCCATCACCTGCACTGGAAAAGGAAGGGGGGATAACCTACCTTGGATTCCCTGCCTCCATTCTGACTTCAGGCAGTCTTGCTCTGGGATAAAAATCCAATTCCACAGGGAGTTTTCAAAATAGATCTCCAAAAGGGGGAATGATTGATACCAAGAAGCATTTCCTGCAGATAAAAGCAAAAATAAGTAAATATTTAATCGTTCTATCCAAAGGAGTTAATTTAGGTTAGCTGGGTAAGCAGTGCTCTTTCTGCAGGGGTTGGGGGTACCTTAAAAGAAAACACCACCAGCTCTCTCTTCATTGAGAGGAATGTGAGATTTATTCCTATCCTTAATATGGCAGAAGTCCTAGCTGATTAATTGCATGATCTATAATCAAGTAATTGAGTAATAGTGCAAAACTAGGCACATCTACTCAGAAGTAGGTCCTACTTAATTCAGTGGGACTTACTCCTTGGTAAGAGTCTATAGGATTTTGGGCTGAAATTTGCGCATTGTAAAAACACATACATTTAGCAGATGAGACTTTTAATGGTAAGGAGATGAGACAGGTCTGCAGAATTTCTGATCAAGCCAGCAAAACAAGCTTTGTACAGTGTGCCTGAATGGGATTCATAAGCCTCCTGCTTTTGCTACCTGTCTGGAACTACAAAAAAAACAGGTCAGTTGTCAGTTATCAAGCACTTGTCCTGCACAATGCACAGCTAGCGGGCTGAGTTTCTGAGTTTCAGGTTAAAAAAGGCACATAAGCCAGACCAGTAGAACTAAAAGGTGGCAACTCTTTACTGAGCTACTAGGAGAGAGCTGGTTTTGCTGTGCCTCACGCTTCCACATACCCAGAGGTCCGCATGTGCTGGACTTGCTCAGAGCAGGTCTGTGCAACCTGATGCATTGCTCAGCACCGGATGCTTCTGAGGTATGCAAAAACCTCCTGGCCTGTTGTGCAACGTTGTCCGAAGGCAGAAATTCCTTTCGCCCAAACTGTCACCTCATATCCTCCAGTAGGAGGTAGGTGCTTCTTATGGCTCCCACTGCCTACAAAGGTTGCATTGACTTGTCTTAAAATTGTCCAGTTTCACTTTGAAATCCATCAAGAGCAACAAAATTCATGGGGAAACCCAGTCTCAATTCTTTTAAAGCAGGCCACTGTTTTTCAAGGGGGTTGTTGGTTGGTTGGTATGTTTACATGCACTCAAAAGGTCTGATCCTATCCTCGAGATGTGCCAGTATGTATGTTGGAGTAACAACAGTCCTGCCAGTGTACAAGCCTGCCTGCTGATGGATGTGCTGTGGATGCTGGCACTACACTGGAAAAGTGGCACACCAACATAGCTTGGATGTCACTTAGATGTCAGTGCAACTCTGCTGGTAGAGAGGCCAAAAACAAGGATTCGGGTATGATGTGGGAGGGATGAGGAGGAGAGCATTGGTGATGGGAATTATGGGGGAAAGGCACTTGGCTCACAAAAGCAGCACTTTGCACAAACTCTTGTCCTTCACAACATTTACTGTATGGCAAGATGTTCTGTGGACTCTTGGCTTCTCAGAATCCTTATTGCAGTTATTCTGCGGCAGGACTCACACCCAAACACCAAACTGGAACCCCAACAAGGTAAGGACAGGTAACAAAGAGGGGGGGAAGGAATCCCATGCTGCAATGGTGTGGCGAGCTGGGTGGGCCACTGCAATAGGAACTTGTGTACATATATGCCAGCCTAGTGATATTCCTTCTCTGTGTTTGTGTACAGAGTGGGATGAGAGGACTTGAACCCAGGTGCAAGGATTTCTGACCATTCTTTGCTTTTGCACTTTGCTGCTAAAGCCACTGTGAACTCCTGTAGGAGGTGGGGATATTGTGGCATCCTTGTGCTGTGTTGTATGTTTGTGTGTGGTGTCCCTGGGGCAGCTCTTCATGGTTACGGTGGTAGCTATTGCAGTGTTGCTCATTCCTAGTGGGTGGCAGGAGGTGTGTGTTTCCCCAGCATTGGCCACTCATTGACTCTGAACCTGCACAGTGTCCAAATAGGATTGGTCCATAAACAAGGTCCACTGCACACAAAAACTGGAAATACTTCCAAGTAAATATGCATTGGATCAAGCTAGGAAATAATTGGGATATTGGGGGGGGGGGGTTGGTCATAAAATTTAGCATTTCATGGAGCTGATTTTGGGTTGCCTGGATGCAGGATTTTTAAAAATCTCATTTATTTGGAGTACACACTGCTCTGAGCTGACCATACTCTTGACTTCTGTGCCTGTTCACATTCAGGATAATCGTTTTCTGTGTGCAAGGATTCAATTTAAACACACACACACACACACACACACATGTATGAAAGTTTTCAAATGTGCAATCTCCCATGTACAGTCTGAGCGGTACTGCTTACTTATTCTGCTGCATGTGTATGAGCTCTCAATGAGACAAGGCTTCTAAATGATGGACTGATATCAGAAAGGGGAAAAAAACAACAGCTGCCCTGTGGAGAGCCCAGTAGCAACAGTGCTGGTGTGTGTGTGCATGGAGGGGGGAGAATGTGAGCAGCAGCAAGAAGTCTGCTTTTGAGAAATTATGAGGCACAATTTGTAAAAAATAAGGCAAGGTTTACAGCTTAGATAAGGACTCTGTCAAATAACAACCCAGTTTTGCAACAGCAGATGATTCATTCGCCCAGTCTCCTTAACAACCCATACCAGGCGCCAGTCAGACCAGTACAAGAGCGTTCCAAGGTCAGCTGAGAATGTTTATTTCTGCATTCACTTCAGACAGCCATCTGGACTCAAGGGGAACAGGGACTGGGCAAATCCATGTTTGCTTCCATAAGAAGAGCCCTGCTTGACCAGACCAAGGTCCATGAGATTTCCAGTAGGGTCCACCAGATGTCTCTGGGAAGTTCACATGTATGGCATCAAGACAACAGGTTTCCTGAATTGTTTGAGCCCAGAAACTGGTACTCAGAGATAGTCTTCCTCTGAATATGGAGGTTCCATTTTGCCACCATGGGTAAGAGCCACTGATAAACCTCCATGAACTTTCTGAATCTGTAAACCATCTAAGTGAGTGGCAATCTCCACAATTAGTGCTAGTAAACTAAATAGCATCCAGTAATGATGCCTTCTGCAAAGAAGTACTTTATTTTACATATCCTAAGGCTGGCCAATATCATTGGGTGACTCAAAAATCTGAGGGAGAAGAACTTGTCCACTCTTTCCATATCATTCGTAATTTGGCAAATCTTCATCAAGAATTTTAGTTCTTCTTTTTTTCAAAGCAAAAAGACCTCATTTTCACCTTCTTTCACCAAAGAACCTTCAGGAAAGGTTCCCGAAGCCCTTGATAGCATTAGTAGATTTTTCTGTACCTTTTCCAGCTCCACGCTATTCCTTTTCAAGATGGGGCAACCAAACAGTACCACAGCATTCCATGACCTTTTCCTGTTTTTCGACTGTTTTTTTTCTTTAAAACAAATTTTCACCATATGTTGCTGGTATTGGGGCAACTATTATGTTGGGGATTTGAGGATGTCTTCTCAGAAACATGACATTAGGAACTTATCATGACCCACAAACTGTGGTGGAATTGATACAAATCCTCGGGAGCTGGGAGAGTGACGACCAGCAGCTGATTTTACCCAGGAAACTACCCTTCAGAGTCCGTCCGTCCCCCCCCAGACACTAAAACAGGAGCCATTGTCTAGAGGCCTTCCATAAGAAACGGCATCTGGCTCTTGAGACTGTCTTCTTGACATTCCCACTGCTTAATTTCACATCCTCCTGCTAGCAGTTCCTTGCCTTCCATTTATGGCTGCCATGTACATCTGCTTTATAGACCCAATTTGCATAAGAAAAGGGAACCCTGGCAGTTAAACCTGCAGGACTTGGGGGTATTGCTTTGGGGGTTTTTTTGAAATGCAAATGGTCACCATTGGGTAAAAATTCCTGGAGAATTTTGCATATTGTAAGACTGTAATCTCCTCCAACCCCCTGGATATCTTTGAGTTGTTTTAATGAAGTTGGTGGCACGACTATAGAGCAAGTGGCTGGAGAGGGGCCATAACTCAGTGGTAGAGCTCATGATTTGCATTTGGAAGGCCTCTAGTTCAATCTCCGCTTAGAGGAGGATCTCAGAAAACAGTACTGGGGAAAGACCTCTGCCCAAGAGCCACTGGCAGTCAGCTTCACATATGAGAGAGACATTGCCTTTAGCCTGCATATTAATTTATCCCTATTTCTGTGCATTCAGTACCTTATACAGTACACTATTGCATACGTTAGTAAAGGGGCACATTGTTCAGAAAAAAATGTCTTTTCAGAAGACATTCCAGAGAAGCAGCTTGTGCGAATTCACCACCATAGAGTTTAATCACTGCTAAATCCTGAAATGTGCACAATGTAGGAGAGGACTCTGGACATGTGTACTACTTTCCCCATGCCACTGAATAATCCTAGTCTTCACCTCACAATTTCCACGGGGCTTCTAGGTAGACTTGAAATCTGCCACTCCCCCCCCTTTTTTTAAAGTAAAGAATTCAATTATGATGGAATTCTTCATGGAATGCTGCACACTAATACTTTTAAATAGAAACAAGCACAAGAGCATAAGAAAGGCCCTGCTTGATCAAATCCCTTCATGTTTCCCACAGTGGCGAACCAGGGCCAGAGAAAGCTGGCATCGGGCCTGGGGCACAATGCCTGATTCGGCATCCCCCTCCTACAGTCTCCCAGAATGCATTGGGGTAATAGAAATGCATTGAAAGTGGTGGAAACGCAGCCCTGCACAAGTTGAGATTGAGGTAACCAAATGTATTTTGTAATAAATGTGTTTTGTACTGTATCATTTGTTTTGGCATGCCCTGAACCTGAGGATTTCCCCCGTGGCCCTCCTTCTCAGGCCTTTGGCCAACCAGTGATTCTGAGAAGGCATACAGAGTGCATAGCCACCATGCCACTGATAGATTTGTCAATGGACCTGTCTAATCTGCCCTTTGTAATCTAAGCTACTGGCCACCAATACATAAGTACATTCTATGTGAAGGAGCACTTTTTTTTTGCTTGCTCTGACAGATCTCTCAGCCCCCATTATGTCTGAATTTCACACGATTTCTTTTAATTTCCATTCTGTTCTCTTCCACTAAAACTGTGTGGATTTTTTTTTTCTTTCTTTTCCAAGTACTTCTGTTTATTTGCCACCTGAACAGCTGACTGAATAAGGTGTTGTTCGTGTATTTAAATGCATTTATTTAAATGCATGTTTTTTTCTGCAAACATGTGGAATGCATAGACATTATTGTATAAAATCCAGTCCCCTGGGGAGCAGGAGAGATTTGGAACCATACATTCCATTGTGCATTTTGGAAAGGAAGGAAATTTGGTAACATCCTTAATTTTTAAATGGTAATGCACAGAAATCAGTGGTGGGGGGGTGCTGATGTTGGGAGGATTTCACTATCCCAGGGTATCCCATGACGATCCTGAAAATGGTTGTACTCCTAGAAAAAAGTGTCAAAGAGAGACTCCAGCACTGAGCAGGTGAATTGAAATTCATAAGCACATGTTCTGATGATGTGGAATTTCGTCTCTGTGAATTCTGGGAGTGCTCTGTTACAAAAAGTAATTCAGAGTTGGAAGGTTCATGGAGGTATCTAGTCCAGGCCTCTGCTCAGTGCAGGGAACTGCTACAACATCTTTGGCAGGAGGCCATTCACCCTTTGCTTGAAAATCTCCAATGAGAAAGAGCCTGCAACTACAGGAGGCAGACTGTTCCAGTGTCGGACAGCTTTTACAGTGAGGAAATTCTTTTCGTGATCTTTCTTTGGTTGTTTCCACTATCGACCTTGCAGTGCCTATTGGTCACCTATCGGTTTGGATGGTGTCTCAAAGGCTGGAGGGAACACTTCTCCTCAGCTGCTTCTTTGTTGCAAACTAAAGACGCTTGGAAATAGAGAAGCAACCTTTGAAACCAGAGCATAACATGTCAGGCATTGAGGATCTGTCAGGTGACGCATTCAAAGAGAACATCACTGACATTCTTAACCACACATAGGGAAATATCATTAGAAGACAGCCTTTCCTGGAACTCCATACTATTCAGATCAGGTGGGAAGATGGTGCACTGGGAGTGTGTGGGGGAATGGGACTGAAATCACACCTTTGATTTCTGGATTTTACCTAAGAAATTGACCATGCTATTTGAGCTTGTACACAATGAATTGGACACAGGTCAGTCTGAATAGGTGTTGGGCCTGCACATGAACAGGAGTATCAGAAGTGTTTCTGTTTCTCATGATGAAACAGAGGAGCGATTTACAAAAGTATCAAATACGTTTTGCATATGTAAGACATATCTTGATGAAGAAGTCAAAGATTGTGTTGATGAATGTTAGGGCTCAATCCTAATCATTTGCTATGCCACGTGTTCCACTGGTATAGCATGCTTTTCAGCTGAATGCTGGAGAGTATGGCCTGGCTGCTGCCAGAAGTGGTGAGTGGCTTGGTCTCTGCAGCAATAGACCACAGACACCTGCCACTTCAGGTAAGACCACACAGGGGCTGGGAGGGAGGCAGGGAGGGGAGGAATGGGCTGGGCAGAATGGGGAGGAGATGGGGTGTGGAGGAGGGAACAAGTCCACCAAGGGGGCAGATTCAGCGGCAGTGGTGCCCGCTGAATTGTGGGAACCTTCTTCCCTGGCTTGATCCACCTTCATGGGTCAACACAGAATTGCATCAGCGATATCACTGTCGAAAGTCTGAATAGATTCGTCGGGCCAGCATGGGCCTTCCCCAGGGCAAGGGAACAAATGTTCTCTTACCTTGAGAAGGCCTCAACATGCCAAAACTCCCCCAGATATAGTGGATACCATGTTGGCGCCACTGCATAGTTGTGTGGGGAGTTACAGTGGATTGGGCTGTCCATGTGTGAAGTCACCCTCTGGGACAAACTGGATATGACAGGAACAACCAAATTAGTCATATACATGTCTACCCCATTCAGACATGAATGCAAGAAATAGCTATAAATTTTACACAAAAAGAGGCATGTGATTGAGGGGAGCTGACTTTTTACCTTACACCCCTTGCTTCGGCTTCCTTCACCCATGCACCTCTTTCCATGTTAAAATTAGACTTGCACCCTTATCTCTGTTTTGTATGAATGGGGCTGACAAATAAGCAATGAACGTAAGTGTCCCCATGATAGCCAGCTTGTCCCTCAGTCAGGCACCAATAGAGAATTGTTCTGGAGCATTTTATCTTCTAATCAAGAACCTGACAGGCCTTCACACTTGCAGTAAGGAAAGAGGCAGGATAGGTGCCATTTTTCACCAATAAATATAAAGTGTATATATTAAATTGTATATAGTCTTTAACAGAAGGATGGTTGGATAAATATGTCAAGTAGAATTATATTACCGTCTACAGTAATGCTAAGAATTACTTCCAGGATGTTTCAGCTCATACCTCGAGCCTTCATCAGCTGAGGTAAAATGAGTTGAAATGTTCTGGAAGTAATTGCTAGCAGCACTGAAGAGATAAGAGTATAACTTCACCTGACAGGGCTAATCTCAGTGGACGCCTCCATTTGCCAGCCTTTAATCTTGCCTCAGATGAAAGGAGAGAAGACATCCGTGGTCCCAGGCAGGAGTGCAGCTGATAGAGAGGCTCCTGGCTCTCCCGAAACATCCTGAGGGAAAGTCTGGCCCAGATTTTAGACGTCTTTGTCGGTTTTGTCAAAACTACATTTTTCTCAGGCATCGTGTTCAATAATTGTTTTGCTTTCAGAACGATTAAGTCATGTCACAGGAACATGTTGAAATTTGTAGACTGTGAGAATGGGACAGACAGACCTTCTTTCATGGGGGCATGTGTCCTCGTCACTTCAAAGATGAGGTCTTTCCTCCCCAAAGCCTTCCCCACCCTAAGAAAGAATCTCCTTGCTGCCTCAATCGCTTCAGAGAGGTTCCCTCAACATGGTCCTTGGCAAACTAGTAGCAGCTCAGTCCTCTGTGCACTCTCTGTGCAGTGCTGCAGTGGCTCCAACATGCTGCCCAGTGCATCCTACGGGGGAGTTTTGGCCCCTAGAGTCCCCCCCCAGGGGAAGGGAACATTTGTTCCATATTGCTGGTGCAGGTCTACATGGATCTGTGAAGGTGGATCAAAGTGTGGAATGGGGTGGGGTTTTGTCATGCGCTGCTGCCACCAAAACCACCCCTTCCCAAACCTGATCTGCCCTTCTCCCCGTTCAATTCCACCCACCCTACCCTGTTCAGCCTACCCTGTCTCCCTCCCACCTCCTATGCATTCTTACCTAGCTCAATGGGCAACTGGTGTCCACTGACACACAGAGCCAGCTGCTCAGTGCTTGCAGCAGTGGCCAGCCCACACACTCTGGTGTGTCGTGATTTGCGACAGCCATAAGGTACCTAGCACAGCTGGAATGCTTGTTCTGGTGGTGCTAGGCACTATTAGGATTGTGCCATAGGCCTATAGCATAGAGATTGCACAGTTTTTTGGGGGGAGGGGGTCTAAAACCAGGACAGCTTCCTTAGGCAGGTCCTTTGAGGTTTTGCTGGCACCTCCCAGCTCTAAGTCTGGGAGATTGCCTTCCATGAAACAGATTCAAAAAATCAAGCTGGATTTTTTTTTTTTTTGCATCGACTGACTACATGCTTAATGAAAGATTTCCATCTTATGATTGGAATCTATGAAACATTTGGGTCAGCCCTACTGGCAACCTGTCAAGGGACATGGAGTCACTGACCTTAGCTGCCATAAGTGATAGGGCCAGGGATGGTCAGTCTTGAGATATCTTTGTTTCTTAAATTCAACTGCATACACCAAAAGCTTGGAGTCATTGGCCATTACAGGCAAAACAGGACAAGATGTCTGATGATGCGCCTCTCCCATGGGGCCGCTAGAGGGAAGTTTTGCAGGATCAGGGCAGACAAGGACACATTCCAATCTAGCAAATGTATGAGGTCAAGTAGTGACTGAGGAAGGGGGTTGTGATGATGCCAGAGACTCATGCAAATAGAAAAACTCTCAGTGAGAAGTTCTGTCAGGAGAATCCTGTGACTTAGTGTTTAGCTTTCAAGGGTTTAAGTAGACTTAAGAGCAGCAGACTCAACTAAAATTGCTTCTCATGTTGTGCCTATATAAACTGCAATTTAAAGCAGAGTATGGACTAGCAGGGGCACTAAAAATTGCCCCATCTTACCCCTGTTCTATATGGATCATGGCAGGCTGGATTTCATCACAAAGGTCTGTCCCCACTGCATCTACTTTGGCCCTCAGCTGCGGTACACAGGATCAAAGCAAGGTTGGGGGATGAGTCAGTGATTTCTTGGCTCAGCAAGAGCTGTGGTAGACAGCTGCGTCACTACCCAGGTCTTTCAGCAGTCACTACCCAGGTCTTCTTAAAACCCTTGCTGCCACTGACAAAAGTGACTCAGGGGGTTAGCCTCTCTGCTGCCCAGGAAGGGAGATGATTGACAGTCTCAAAAAAGTTGGTTTTGTACTCTTTCAGAAGACCATGATTTGTATTCCAAGGATTGTCCAGATCTATAAGAACATAAGAACAGCCCCACTGGATCAGGCCATAGGCCCATCTAGTCCAGCTTCCTGTATCTCACAGCGGCCCACCAAATGCCCCAGGGAGCACACCAGATAACAAGAGACCTCATCCTGGTGCCCTCCCCTACATCTGGCATTCTGACTTAACCCATTCCTAAAATCAGGAGGTTGCGCATACACATCATGGCTTGTACCCCATAATGGATTTTTCCTCCAGAAACTTGTCCAATCCCCTTTTAAAGGCGTCTAGGCTAGACGCCAGCACCACATCCTGTGGCAAGGAGTTCCACAGACCGACCACGCGCTGAGTAAAGAAATATTTTCTTTTGTCTGTCCTAACCTGCCCAACACTCAATTTTAGTGGATGTCCCCTGGTTCTGGTATTATGTGAGAGTGTAAAGAGCATCTCCCTATAAACTCTGTCCATTCCCTGCATAATTTTGTATGTCTCAGTCATGTCCCCCCTCAAGCGTCTCTTTTCTAGGCTGAAGAGGCCCAAACGCCGTAGCCTTTCCTCATAAGGAAGGTGCCCCAGCCCCGTAATCATCTTAGTCGCTCTCTTTTGCACCTTTTCCATTTCCACTATGTCTTTTTTGAGATGTGGCGACCAGAACTGGACACAGTACTCCAGGTGTGGCCTTACCATAGATTTGTACAACGGCATTATAATACTAGCCGTTTTGTTCTCAATACCCTTCCTAATGATCCCAAGCATAGAATTGGCCTTCTTCACTGCCACCGCACATTGGGTCGACACTTTCATCGACCTGTCCACCACCACCCCAAGATCTCTCTCCTGATCTGTCACAGACAGCTCAGAACCCATCAGCCTATATCTAAAGTTTTGATTTTTTGCCCCAATGTGCATGACTTTACACTTACTGACATTGAAGCGCATCTGCCATTTTGCTGCCCATTCTGCCAGTCTGGAGAGATCCTTCTGGAGCTCCTCACAATCACTTCTGGTCTTTACCACTCGGAAAAGTTTGGTGTCATCTGCAAACTTAGCCACTTCACTGCTCAACCCTGTCTCCAGGTCATTTATGAAGAGGTTGAAAAGCACCGGTCCCAGGACAGATCCTTGGGGTACACCGCTTTTCACCTCTCTCCATTGTGAAAATTGCCCATTGACACCCACTCTCTGTTTCCTGGCCTCCAACCAGTTCTCAATCCACGAGAGGACCTGTCCTCTAATTCCCTGATTGTGGAGTTTTTTCAGTAGCCTTTGGTGAGGGACTGTGTCAAACGCCTTCTGAAAGTCCAGATATATAATGTCCACGGGTTCTCCCGCATCCACATGCCTGTTGACCTTTTCAAAGAATTCTATAAGGTTCGTGAGGCAAGACTTACCCTTACAGAAGCCATGCTGACTCTCCCTCAGCAAGGCCTGTTCGTCTATGTGTTTTGAGATCCTATCTTTGATGAGGCCTGTTCGTCTATGTGTTTTGAGATCCTATCTTTGATGATGATCCTATCTTTCCACCATCTTACCCGGTATGGATGTTAGGCTGACCGGCCTATAGTTTCCCGGGTCCCCCCCTTTCCCTTTTTAAAAATAGGCGTGACATTTGCTATCCTCCAATCTTCTGGCACCGTGGCCGTTTTGACGGACAAGTTGCATACCTTAGTCAAGAGATCTGCAACTTCATTCTTCAATTCCTTAATAACCCTTGGGTGGATGCCATCAGGGCCCGGTGACTTACTGATCTTTAATTTAACAATGAGGTCTGAAACATCTTCTCTTTTAACCTCTATCTGATTTAACTCCTCGGTTAGGAGGGGCTGTTCGGGCAGCGATATCTGCCCGAGGTCTTCTGCCGTGAAGACAGATGCAAAGAACTCATTTAATTTCTCTGCCATCTCTAAGTCTCCTTTTATCTCCCCTTTCCCTCCCTCACCATCCAGAGGGCCAACTGCTTCTCTGGCGGGTTTCCTGCTTCTAACATATTTGAAGAAGCTTTTATTATTCCCCTTAATGTTGCTGGCCATGCGTTCCTCATAGTCTCTCTTGGCCTCCCATATCACCTTCTTACATTTCTTTTGCCACAGTTTATGTTCCTTTTTATTCTCCTCATTAGGGCAAGACTTCCATTTACGGAAGGAAGCTTCCTTGCCCTTCACAGCCTCTCTAACTTGGCTGGTTAGCCATGCAGGCACCCTCCTGGATTTAGTGGAACCCTTCTTTCTTTGCGGTATACACCTCAGCAGCCTCCATGCACTCTGGAGAGATTGGACTCTTTTTACCCTCCCTTTCAACCTCCTTCTATCCAGCCTCCTCATTTGAGGGAAGTCCGCCCATCGGAAGTCAAGGGTTTTTGTTAGAGATTTGCCTGGTATTCTTCCCCCAACGTGCACGTCAAAACGGATCGCAGCATGATCACTGTTCCCCAATGGCTCAGTAACGTTTACATCTCTAACCAGGTCCTGCGTACCGCACAAAATTAAATCCAGAGTCACCTGTCCTCTGGTGGGCTCCGTGACTAGCTGATCTAAGCCACAGTCATTTAGCACATCAAGAAATCCGGTTTCCTTATCGTGACCAGAACACAAATTGACCCAGTCAATATGAGGATAATTGAAGTCCCCCATGATTACAACCCTGTCCCTCCTTGTCACCTCCCTGATCTGTTTCCTCATTTCAAGGTCCCCATCAGATTTCTGGTCTGGAGGACGATAGCACGCCCCCAGTATTACATCGCTGCACAAGCCTGGTAATTTAACCCACAGAGATTCTACGGTGGAGTCGGACCCACCTTCAATCTCTACTTTGCTGGATTCTATCCCTTCCTTAACATAAAGGGCCACCCCACCTCCAACACGCCCCTGCCTGTCCTTCCTGTAGAGTTTATAGCCCAGGATTGCGGTATCCCACTGATTCTCCGCATTCCACCAGGTTTCCGTTATGCCCACTATGTCAATATTTTCCCTTGTCACCAGACATTCCAGTTCTCCCACCTTTGCTCGTAGACTTCGGGCATTTGCATAAAAGCATTTATACACGGAATGCCCCAGGATGGGCTGCTTATTTGCTCCTTTGTCCCTGCATCCTCTCATTGTGCCAAACCGTCTATCACATCCCATCACCCTACCTTTGCCAATTTCTTCTCCTACCCTGCCTTTGTCTTGTTGTTCTCTAACCTCCCCATCCTCATCCCATAGGGATGTGGAGTCCCGAACCGGATGCCCCTCGGCTCCTGTCGGCCTTCCCCCAGGGATCAGTTTAAAAGCTGCTCTGCCACCTTTTTAATGTTATGCGCCAGCAGTCTGGTTCCATTCTGGTTCAAATGGAGCCCATCCCTATCTATCTAGGGAGTTACGCTTTTCATACCTGTTGGATAATCTGTTGTGAAGGAGGTTAAGCAGAGGTAACATTTATGCACTGGACACTTTATTTAATTGGTAAACATATTTATATCCCATATTTCTTTCATCACGGAACTCCAGGCAGCACAGGTAGGGTTCCTCAGCAATCACATACCATCTGATCATTACCAGACTGGCTTCGGCAAGGTAGCTGTAGCTGTATCATGTACCTTGAGACTATACTCTGGGTTCTAAGTTAACTATGCCGTTTAAAAGTGATTCCCCTATGCAGAAAAGGCAACAATTTCTGTATGAACCATGATTTTGCCTTGTGTAAAGAGAGGCCAACTAGCCAGGAAGCAAAATGGGTTGGCCTCCTCCTATCACACGTTAACAGGGGGTTTGCTATGCAGCAATTTTCAGGTAAAGCTTATCATGGCAGAGAGCTAAGTACCCTCTGAAGACTGCACATCAAACTGCAGTTAAAGTCACAGCTACAATGGCAGGTTGAAAAACTGGCAATCCTGCTAGGGATGCAGTGACAGTATAAGAATAATACTTCGACAGCCCTCTGTGTTAGCATAACGGTGGACCGGAACCACAACAGGTAAACATGTCACAGCTGAAATCAATGGAAAAGTGATCCATGGGAGAGACAGAGAAATTAATGTGTATGACCTATAGACGTGCACAGAACAACCCCATCCCGTGACATTAAAACGCTAACTATTTAAGGTTTTGTAAAGGTGAGGGACAGAGCAACATACATGACAGAATCCTGGCAGCACCAAATCTCCATTAAGATTAAGGGCTGCATTAGAATGAAATATGAAAAGTGCACAGCAGGTTAATGAAATTATCCAGCATCTACTCTCCATAATGAAACTCTGTACCTACCTCTCATCAATCAAAAGCCACCCTTGTGCACCTCTCTCTCTCTCTCTCTCTCTCTCTCTCTCTCTCTCTCTCTCTCTCTCTGGTGTTGTAGAGATTGTGGAGCAAAGGGAACCCACAGAAGAAATATATTGTGGTGTAGACTTAGGTTAGGCAAACAAAAGCCTAATAGCTATCAGTCAGGTAGATCTGCTACTCAGTGCTACTCAGATCTGGTAGGGTGGCAAACAGTGAATTGGTAATCTTCCATGTTTTTTAAAAACAAACAGTAATTTTTTCAGAATGGGTGACAGATAGTATATTTTGCCCAGGAATGGTTTGGCTCATCCTACTATGTGGCTTGAGTTATTTTCTTAAGCATATACAGTAGAACATAGTATAGCTTTAAATGCCTGCTGAAAAGCTTTTACTTCAGACACCAACTTAGGAATGTGTTGTTAGGGCTTTGTGTTAGGAACCTCAGGAAGCAGCACTAGACCTTACTTAACTGACAGCCCAATCCTGTGCATTACTCAGAAGTAAGCCCTTTTACAGCCATTGGGTTTTACTCCCAGGTGAGAGTGCATAGGATTTCAGCCTTAATGAACTCTCTGGGATTGTGTATATAGCGCCAACCATCCAAGATTGGCCTGGAATCTCCAGGAATCTGCATCAATTTCCAGTGAATATTTAAAACAATCCTGAAGATCTTAACAAGGCCTCCGAGAATTTTTCAGTATTACATGGGAGGAGGCACTGGTGTAGCTAGAGGGGGCGGCACACAAAGTTTTGCAGGGAGCCTCCTTGCAGCATGCAAGCGGCTCTTCCCCCTCCCCTTTGGAGCCATGTGGGGGGGGGGAAATGGAGGTGAATGGCTCCCAAGGGGAGGGCCAGGAGCCACTTGCACGCTGCAGGGAGGTTCCCTGCAAAACATAGTGCATCCCCCTCTAGCTATGCCAGTGGGAGGAGGGGATCCATCTCCTGGAATAGCTTCAATCAGAACTGGCAATCCTGTTTGTATGTCTAAGGGTGCAATCCTAACCAATTTTCCAGCACTGACATAGCTGTGTCAATGTGGTGTGCGCTGCATCTTGCAGTGGGGAGGCAGTCAGGGGAGCCGCCTCAAGGTAAGGGCATGTTTGCTACCTTTCCTTAGGCTGCATTGTGGCTAGGCCGGTGCTGGAAAGTTGGTTAGGATTGTGCCCTAAAGAACCTTATTCAGAGGGGAAAAGGAGTGAGCAATATTGCCTTTGGTAGCTGTTTTCATACATATTGTCCCCACACAGTGGGGGAGAGTATGAGCATGCTGATTAGCCCCACCCCAGCTCTGTGCCCAAGCCACCCTCCACTGGCTCGTTGCCTGATACATTTATATTCATGTGGCCCAGGCTAGTGACGTGTCACTATTTGGCTGATGGAATCACATTGTTCCCATTCCTACCCACCTGCATGCTGTGCTGTTACTGCCGTCATTTCTGTTGTTGCTCATAGAGTGCTCAGTGCCCACTGGTGCTATACCAAGCACCCCCATTCCCTAGAACTACCCAAGTACTGTTATGTCAGCTGGTAAGCAGGAAAGGTATCAGATTGCTCTCTTATGCTTTCAACCTTCTTGCCTTTCTTTCCTGCACCCTTCCCCTAAGTTCTACCATAAGCCACAGCTCAAGTGCCACTGAGTTGTCTCTCAAAGAATTCTTCCCTTGGGAAGGCAATCTCAGCTCCCTTCTCTTGTTCTGCTCCCTGAAAGTTAGCTAAGGACACCACTTATCCCTCCTGGTTTTGCTTTGCTAAACTCTTCCCTACCTTTTCCCCACTTCTGAACTCAGTATTTTGCAATGTCCTAGCAACCTAACCTTGTTGCAACCTAACCTCCTGCAAAAACGCAAGCTTCATTCCAGCAGGGTCAGGCCTGGTTAGTACTTGGATGGGAGACTGCCTGGGACTACTGGGTGCTGTAGGCTTATACCATAGTCTTCCAAGACTGAAGGTTGCCAACCAACCAACCATTACAGCAGACATGGCCAGGTATATTTGGCCTCAGATCATCAGCCCACCCCCACCCCCCATATTCTGTGTCTTGTGTGCAATCAAATGGACAACATGCCTGCTCTATCCATTTCTCCTTGGTGTGAGTATTGCATCTTTGTGTTGACCCCGCACACTAGGTCTATATTTACGCTTATTTATGCTATATTTATATTTTCATATGTGAAAATATTGCATTGCATTAACCTTTTGCTTTGCTTTCCTACTTATCCTTTTATTATTCCAACAAGGAAGTTAGATGTTGGTGCCTTGATATCATTATCTCGCTCCTCATGTCATCCCTGTCCATTGAATTGTGCCATGATGAGCTGCTGGACTTGATCCCTGCACATGTAGTAATTTCCCCCATGCATGTGTGTTACATGTGTTACAAGCACGTCCGGTACCAGGCCCTCCATGTTTTCAGTGCTTGTTTGCAGAAGCAAAATGCTGAGCACAAGTAGCATTTACCCCACGTTCTAGACTAGAGCTCTGATTGTCTTATCATGTTCCCTGACTATGCCCCCAAGTGCTTCTGTGATCAGTGCTCATCTCCAAAGTCAAACACCGAAGATAGGGAGGAACTCTTCCTGCATTCCATATTTGCCTCAGCAGATAAGTTCTGAATGCAGAAATGTTTGGGGAGCACTTCAACATGGTTAGCTGGTGCACTTCTGATCTCCCTGTTCAATAAACATTCCAGATCTCTTTTCTTCAGATCTCACCACCCACCTTTTCAGGTTTCCATCACCTGATGAAGAAAGAAGTGGTACCTATTGGATTTCCCCCCCTTAAAGTTACAGGAGACCTCTCAAGTACAGATGCAGCATCCCCACAATGCCTCCTTGACTTTCTGGGTCATACTTCTCCAGCTCTACCCTTTTTTGGCCCTGCTCCTATGCAGACAGATACACATAGAAGATTCTGCAGGGAAAGATCTTTCCATCGGTTTGTCTCCATTCCATTTATCTGCTAAATGTTAGCTACTGTTCAAACCAGTAAATAGTGGGCTGATTTGTCAGAGCCTGGAATGAAGAACTCTCTGTTAAACCACGAGCTGCTCCAGCCACTACAGAAAGAACTGCCATACTCCTGCAGAGACTCTTTCATAATCTGCCATGCAGACTGGCTTGAAATGCTTATTTATAAGATCAGAAAGGGAACCTGCAAAGGGAAGTGCCCCCATGATAGAGATGCTTCTGTAGCCTGCACACCGTGCCTTTACATGTCACTCTTTTAGACATTGTGCAAAAACCATCACCAACTTACTGTGGAACAGACTACTCCATGTCAAATGAGCAAGACAGATGTCACATTTGGATTTGTCACCATGTGTCTCTCAGACCACATTAGCCAAGCTTTACAGTAATTTGTATTGCAGATGTAGACTTCAGTAAACCGAATGCTGGTTCAGCCATTAGGTTTGCCCCTTTCCTTGTGTGTCAAGTGGATCATTTGTTCCCTCTGAAGAAGCACATGCACCTGCAGTCATTCATACATATTTCTTTTATCTTACCTCTCCCCCATAAATTTTTTTTAAAAAAAAAGTTAAACTGCTCTAGGGATAAGAAGGGTGAGGTATTGGAGATGTCAGCAGTGCTAGCCAATAGTAACCCTCCACTGTTGGCTTTTCTCAGTCCCAGGGGTGGCCAAATGTTTTGACAGCAGGGCCACATCATCTCTCTGACTGTCAGGGGCTGTAAAAAATTAATTTACATTTAAAATTTACATAAATTTACATAACCGAATATATTAGAGATTGAACATATGAATGAATGAAGGTCTTGCAATAGCTCAAGGCCTATAAAAGTCCTTGCAGAAAGCAAGGCTGACCTTTTCTTCATTGCCACTGCTGCATCACAGACATGAAACAGCAAGCAGTGGAGGGAGCCCTCGGCCCACAGCTCACACAAGAGGCCAAACAGTCACCCTTATGCTGAGAGCAGCTGTGTCAGGCCAGCATGGGCTCCAGCAAGTCTCTGGAGGACCAGAGGTTTGTTGGACACTGGGGGTTCCCCGTGGACAGGATTGGGTGTCCCTGAGGGCTGCAAATGGCCCCTAGGCCAGGGTTTGGGCACCCCTGGTCTTCTCAGTTTGCAGAAAATTGTTGGAAAATTTTCTGGATTCTCTACAGGAGAGAAAACATTGATACTGAACTGCCTCCAGTGTTCTAAGGAATGATCTCTCTCAGTCAGTCAGATTTTCCCAAAAGGTCTGGTCTGACTGCATGGCAAAGGACTGGAATGGTTGGCAACCTTCAGTCTGGAAAGACTATGGTATAAGCCTACAGCACCCAGTATTCCCAGGCGGTCTCCCATCCAAGTACTAACCAGGCCTGACCCTGCTTAGCTTCCAAGATCAGACTGGAATGGCCCAGCGGAAACAGGCATTTCACATTTTGGAAACTCTAACTCTGAATTCACAAAGTCAATAAGAAGACAAGGCTGGGATTTGCTTGAAGCGATTAGAGTGGGGCACGACTCTCTGCACCACCATACATGACCGCAGATAATACGATTACATGGCTACTGGATTAGCCGCATAATTGTCCTTCTTGATTTTGCCGCTTTACAATTGTGTCCTTAACAATCTCAGCTTTCATAGCAAAGAAAGAGATTAATCTGTCTACTCTTCTAGCAAAAAAGGTAACCTTCAAAGTCTGATCTAAAAGAAAACTGACCCTCAGAAGGACTTCTGAATCCATGGGGAAACGAATAGATAATACTAAGTGTTTAATTTTATTTTAAATCATCAAAAAAACAAAAACCAGGGTAATGGGCGCAAATCTGCTTGGAAGTGATGCCCTTTATGCCAGAGCTTGGAAGCCTCACCACAGAGCTTTCACAGGGGAAAAAGCATTCTGTACATGCTCATAGTTACTCTTTCCTTATAGCGTTTCTGATGTTCCATGACCGTATTTGCAATTGCAAATAGGTTCTTGAACTTGTACAAACTCCCCATGTATGCTGATGATGCATAAAGAGTGGAAAGCAGTAGAATGCACAGACATCCAGTCAAGTGGGGAAGGGGGGAAGGCTGCAGAAGTGCAAGAAACTTATTAATCTGCATTCTAAAACCAGTTTTGAACCCAAGAGAAGGGTATTAGTATTAGTAATGTCCAAAATGCTTCACACTTTGATTCTTACAACAATGGGCAGATAAGAATAGGGCCAAAATAGATTAACTTTAATCATGTCACAGGCTGCGGCATGCTTTCCTATTTATTTTATTTATTCACATTTCTATACCACCCTTCTTCCTCCATGGAGCTCAGAGTGGTGCACATAGTTTCTCTCCTTTTGTCCTCACAACAACCTTGTGAGGTCGGTGAGGCTGAGAGACAGTGACTGGCCCCAGATCATGCAGGATAGTATGTGCAGCAAAGGGGGGATTTGGGTTGGGACCATTGGTAAGTATGGAGCTTTAAGCCTACCATGCTCCTGATTTGAATCCTCCCACATGCTATTTATATTTAAAAAATGAAAGCATGCCAGGGCCAATAAACACAAGACACAGTTAAGGTTGCATAGAGTGTGGCCCATATTGTACACATATTGTAGGTGGGGTGGCCAAACTTCACAGGTAGCCTATGCCCACAGCAGATCATGTAGGAAAACTATTCTGAGACTGTACCATCTCAGACTACAGGCTGGGAAATCACATTACCGAATGCTTCCTCAATACATTTCCTGTCCACAGAAAATTAAATTCAGGGTGAAGAATCATGAGCTAATCTTCTTACTGACATACCATTTTCTATGTTCAGTATATAGACATTCTTTTCCTCGTAGGGGAGCATCTGTCTGTAGTATGAAGTGGCACAGAACAGGTCAGGTACTATAGTTCATGTAGACCAGGCTGGGGGGGGGCAGGGCTTGCTAAGGCCACCTACAGCACAAGCTTAAAGTGTGTACAGTGGGCCTTCCTTATCGGCACCAGCAGATTTGACTTTACATGGGTGCCAAGTCTGAGTCTGGAGGGCCTCAAGGACCTCCCAACTGTGACTGAAAGTTCCTCCCAGAGGCCTATGTAAGACACTCCTAATTTGCCAAGAACCACAAACTTCCCTGCTCACACTTAACCATGGTTACTGAGTTCACTAGGTACAAACACTTCTGTATGAGAACCCGTATCTTCTCTCTTTTGATCCAAGAGGTTGTTCCACACCTTTGCAGTGGGTTCTGCAATTTCCTGTAACCACTTACCCTGAAATTCCTAGCACCGGGCTCTATCAAGGGAGTGTTATCGTATTACCGCTGTCCCTCTTAATGAAGAATTAAACTACTGGGTCACACAGAGGAAAATCATTAGTAGTGACTTAGGCCTTTACGTACCTAGTTCCTGTTTCCTCTCATCTGTCAATGACAATAAATTATTGTCATTTGACAATAATCTGTCAAAAGGCACATCATATTATCAGCTTGCTTGTCTGGAGAAGCTTAGTTTAAATGGCAGCTGGGAGGGGGAATTTGGTTTGGAACTTTGCCCCCTCTTTAACTGTTTGCTCCCTTCCACCATGGTCTTGATCCAGACCTCTCCTGCTTGCTGCTGTTCTGATTCAGAAGGAAAGCTCCCATTTGTCCAGGGCAAATAGTGGCGGAGGGGACACCAAGCGGATCCAGATTGAGACTGCAGTGGGGGGAAAGGCTACACCTTTGCAGAAAGTTTGACTTCTCTTGAAGAGCCTGGAGTTATCAGCTCCTCAGTTGAATCTGTATAGTTCTCTGGTTGCTGGATCTGCTCCTCTTGCCTTGGGAAGAATAGCTTGTTAAGGACTATCCCATTCTCCCTCCCTTGTCCAAGATTGATGTCGTTCTGGTAATAAACATAAATCCTTCTAAAAGCAAAATGTGTCCCCCTGATCTGTCTGGACGATATAAGACCATGATCGTATCTCTCTGAGCTCATATATTTGACGGATAATCCCCTGGCAAAGTCTGTCAACTGGTTTCAGCAAAGGAAGCTCCTGAGATTGCCTGTCAAAGGCGTGTTTCTGTGCTTGCTTTTCCATTTCTTTTGCTCTCTCCTTACAGGCAAATTGCCATGACTGTTCAGTAGGGCATCACCAGTTGGTAAAATAGTACATTGCCTCCAAGCCATAAGCTGAGCTGCAGCCCAATGCTATTTCAATAGGCCAGTTGTTCTTTTTGCTAATCAGCCCCATTGTCAAATGCTTTGTTTCAGTGGTTCTCAAACTTTTAGCACCAGGACCCACTTTTTAGAATAAGAATCTGTCAGGACCCACCAGAAGTGATATCATGACTGGAAGTAACATCAACAAGCAGGAAAATTTTTAACAATCATAGGCTGCAATCCTGCCCACACTTACCCAGAATTAAATCTCATTTACTATCATTGTTGAAAGCATATACTGAATAGCCTACTAAAAGTATATATCTGCAACATTTATCCATAAGTAGTCACATACCATGGTTGCATCAAGTTTATTATATTAAAAATAGCCTATTGAAATGAATGAGGACCCACCTGAAATTGGCTCATGACCCACTTAGTGGGTCCTGAACCACAGTTTGAGAAACATTGCTTTATATGTAAGGATTTTCATTGTGGATTGTGTCCACAACCTGGGGAGAAAGGGGGCTAGCATTCCCAACTCCCCAGTGTTTCTCCTATGACAGATTCTTTTTTTCCAAGCTGCTCCTTGCCCCATTAGAGAAAGCTAATGTGTATGCTCCCCCCACTCTCTGGCAATGACAGGTAGTTGCTAGTATAAAGAGACAGTAGGTCCAATTGCAGATCTCCATTGTTTTGTCTCTTTTGGTCCTGTGGGTTCATGCCTGCAGGCTCTATCTCTTCTGAGATTGTGCAACTGCCTTTGTCTTCAAGCTATCCTCGAATGACTACTTCCCTTAGAATTTGCTGTGAGTCATCTTTTTCAGTTCCCACCTTGATTAGCTCCATGCTTTTATTTGCTTCAGGGTGTGATGTGATTGGACATGCAAGTTTAGTAAGTCAGAACATCAAGATGAGAGGCCTTTTGGCTTTCAAAGTAGGGTTTAGAGCTCTTGAAAGAACCCAAGCAATAAACATGCAGTTGCTGGGTATGTAGGTCACAACCATACTGTACCTTTTGAAGTCTGATGATCACTCATTGAATCCTTAAGGTCCAGTCATTCAGTGGTTTGCTACACAGCGCTATAAGGGGTTTGTGGTCTGTTTCAGTCTGAACTGTCTGACCGTAGATATGTTGATGAAAGCATTCATAAGCAAACCAAGATCCCCAACTGTGCTTTCTCAATGTGTGTATCTTGTTTCTGCACTTGTAATTGTCAGGCTGCCCTTCGATACATACTTACAGAGAAGTAAACTCCAATAAATTTAATAGGACTTAATTCTGAGTAGACATGTGTAGGACTGCACTGCTGGATGCTTATGTCACCAATTGCCCAGCAGTCATCATTTCAGCTCCTAACCTAGACTGTGATGCATCTTTTGAAATGTTGATGGGCCTATCTGGGGCAGAACACTATCATGCTGGCTCTTTGACAGTAATGCATGATATACCTCCTGTTGCACATCCTGGCGCCGTTCGTTTTTATCTTCACAATGTTTCCTCCAAGATGTTGCTTTTGTAGATAACTTAGTTATTAATTTCCCCAGGTAATTTTCTATTCCCAGAAAGCACTGAACCACTTTCTTTGAAGCTCAGAATCATTTTGCTAGCCTGAACTTTCTCCTTGTCAGGTATCGTGCCTTTACTGGAGACAATCTCGCCCGCAAATGTCCACTTAGTAAGTAACCTAACATACTTTTTTTCTAAGCAAGGCCTGTTGAAAGATCTTTGTTCAATACAGATTTGCAGCTCAGGCAACTTGTCCAGCACATCCTGAAATCTGCATCATACCCTTCTTCACTGCAACCACAGATAATAATATAATCTTGGCTAAACTCCAAATTGCAGAACATAACCAGTCCAACATACTTGCTTAGGCAGTGTCTTATTTATTTATCATCATAAATAGCACCCGTAAACCTGCAGCACCATCAATGGGTTCTCTTTATACATTTCTTTAAACACCCTTTGGGAACTGAAGCTATGCCAGAAGTGAGACATAGAAATCTGAATCTTCCAAACAGACTCCTAGGATCAAACTGGAAGTTATGGTTTCCCAGATGTCATCTCTTTTTAAATGAAAAAAATATCATTGGGAAGCTGCAGTCAAAAGCAGTAGGATGATAGGCTGCTTAATGTTTTCAGTCTTTCCATTTCTCTGCTCAAAATGTCCTTTTTTCCTGCAAGAAAACCTCAAATGTGTTCCTCCATGGAGGTGAAAAGCAGCTCAGGGAAGTGATTTTCCAGAAGAAATGTGCAATACATGCCACTTCTATAGACTCAAGTTTGGTTCCTAAATATTCATAATTTAGAGCAGCCATTTATAACCACTGTGCCGTGACACACTGGTGTGCCATGGATGGTCTGCAGGTGTGCCGCGAGAGTTTGGGGGAAGGGCATTAGTTAGTAGGGCCTCTGGGGGTTGTGAGCCCCTGCTGTCAATGGGTGTCCCTTGTCAATTGTCCAAAAACTGGTGGTGTGCCTTGACAATTTTAGCGACTTGTCAGTTTGCCATGAGATAAAAAAGGTTGAAAATTACAGATTTAGAGCTTTCCTCTATTAGCTTTAGAGCACTATCCTTACAGGGACATTGGCTGGGCAAGTCTCTTGCACCAGCCCAGGAGTGTTGCGAATGTGCCAAAAGCATGTAAGGACATGCGCTGGCCTCCCCATGCCGGATCTCGGTCAAGAGAGGGTGAGTTTGCACCAACCGAGGCTGGTTGGTACATGGGAATGGGAGAAGGTGGCGGGAGGGCATTTCGGGGGTAAGGAGGGGGTGTTTTAGGGTGGTGGAGGGCAGACCAAGAGGTGCTGGTGGTGGTCGGCTCCTCCTCATGGCTTCTTGACACGCTGCATGGCGACATGACAATCACCCGCCGACACCCGGACCAAGCCCATGACCAAGAGAAATAGAGACTTTGATCCAAAATAGCAGACCCTGCCATCACACGGGATAAACGCTAAAGAAGAAGAATAGGCAGGCAGACTAAGAGGCAAATCAGGGACAGGATTGGCCAAGGCAGTGCAGGCCAAAACCTAACCCCCACTCCCAGCCCGATCACCCTCACAGAGGCCTCTCAGATTTGCCTCATACTGGCAGTGGCTTAGCTAAGGGAGTGCAGGGGGTAGCAGTTGCACCAGGCAACAAGCTTTGGGGGGGGGGGCAACATCCTGAGCTTGACACTAGTGGCCAAAATGGTGAAAAAATTGGTATGTATGAATAATACCATCATGCTATATATCATTAGAAAGGTAATTTAATGCAGAATGCAATGAAGCAAACCTCATTGGAATATCTGTATTTCATCAAAAGTGATGGCCAATTAACCAGAAAATGAAAACATAGCTGCCTTATGGAACAAAAAATTGATTTTCTTAACGCAAACTGACCTATGAGACTGATTGTTCTGACAGTCAATGAGATGTTAATATGATACAGCATGGAACCAGTAAGGTGTCTCATGACTCAGCTCTCATGTCTATGTAGTTGCCCCTGCTAACTGGGCAAAGGGGCATTTTTTCAAGTGGTGCTCCTCTTATATTTAGGCAGGGGGAGAATAACCGCCCCTCTTCACCCCAGCACAGTGTCCCTAACCAATAAGGGGCACACTTTTTATTTATTTATTTATTTAATTACATTTGATTTTGTCATGGGGGGGGGTCTACAAAATCTTTTTTGACTGCAGGTAGCAGATAGATGCCTTAGCTATATCAATGGCTGGGGGGAGGCAGCAGAGCAAGTGGATGGTGAGCTTTTGGGGGGGAGGAGGCAGGTTTTCCCCCAATTTTCACTTTTTTAAAAGCCTGGGTATGACATCACTTCCAGTTGTGACATCACTTCTGGGGCATCATTTTGAGCTTGCACCAGTCTACACGATCATTAGCTATGCCACTGCATACAGGCCTCTCGGATTTGCTGGTGCAAATCTGAGTAGCACTGAGTAGCAGATCTGAGTATAATGGATGGGTGGCACATGAAATGGGGTAAGGGGGAAAAATCCTCTAGCCTTGTGTTGTGCTCCAGTTGGCACCTACCTTGCACTGGATGCAGCACAGGCCGGTTGGCCTGCCTGTTCCAGCGCAAGTTAGGCTTGGTCTGCCCGTTGCCTGAATTCCAAGGCACCATCCAATTTGCTGCAATATTTGGCAATACCACATTAGCAACATGGGCTATGATTTCTTCTCTAGTTGGTCCTTTTTGAAATACTTCCTTCTGATATTGGCAGAGAAGCTCAACGGCGGGCGAGTTGCAGCAGTTCGGCTCAGGATCGTTCATTATTTATTTATTTTAAAACATTTATACCCCGCCCCCCAAAATGGATGGCTCCAGATGGCTTACATCAATAAACTAAAACAATCAATAAAGCAACATTAGACAACAGAAGTGCAAATCAATAAAAGCAGAGGCAACTCAACAAGTAAAAACCAACTGAAACCAATAGAGTAAAGTCATGGCAGTTTAAAATAGTTTTAACTTCACTTGGTAATGCCCACAGAGACAAGGTAGTTCTAATATCAATTGGAAGGGATTCCACCTATCAGGTGCCACAACAGAAATGCCCGGTCACCAGACACCACCAACCTTGCAGTGACAGGTCCTGCAATAGGGCCATCAGTAATGACCGAACAGGAGAAGCAGACCCATCTGGGGAGAGAAGGTTCTTCCATTAGGTTCTAAGCATTAGGGCTTTGCAGGACATCACCAGCACTTTGAATTTTGCTCAGGAACGTATTGGCAGCCAATGAAGATGCTGTAACAGGGGTATGACAGGGTCCTACCACATCATTGTCTTCAGCTTTCCGGAAAACCAGGAAGCCAATTTGGTTTCAACAGGAAGGTAGAAAGTGTTAAGAAATGATCATGTCAATAGTCTTTGACATCTTTCCATTCCATAGGCCAACCAGGCCTTCAGCAGCCTTGCTGGTAGAAGTGGCAGGAAAAACACCCTGAACCATCAGGAATCTATCAGGATCACAGGACTCTGATGGCAAACCTGTCTCATGGGTCCCCATTCCTGAAGAGGTGAGAAAATGTGATGAGCCTAAATAGGGTGGCCAACCCTCCAAGATTGACCCAGAGACTCCAAGAACTGGCATATATCTCCAGGTAACTCATTGAAACGGTTCTGGAGATTTAACAGTCTCCTGGAATTTCCAGAATTACATTACATGGGGGGGGGGGGGAATCTCCAAGAATAGCTTCAATCAGATTTGATAACCCTAAACTATAACTCAAGATCTGACTGTGACAAAGGAGGGGTGTTACAGCCCAGTCCTAAAAGCAGTGCCACCTTCAGGTGCAGTGTCACCAAAGCAGCTACTGCTGCATCTAGTTGCCCTGCGGCAGTCACCAGAGGTCTCCTTGGGGAAAGCCCAAGCCCCTCAAAGGGGCTTCTCAAGTCTGTGCCAGCTATTTTGCTGGGGCAGACTTGAGAGACTCCATGTTGGGCCTTCTGGTCTGACAATGAGTTCAGGATCTGGTGGAGCAGAGCTCTGCCAGTCCCACCTCCTCCCTCCCCAATTCCTCCACCCACCCTCCTCCTGCCCCATTCTGCCCACTCCCTGCTTCCCCCTTACCCCAATACTACTTATCACTAGTGGAGCATTGGCTGGCCCTGTGAGGGGTGCTGAGGCTCAGAACTGACTGGCACTGGCCCAGCACTGGTGGCCCCTCCTCTCTGGGTGCCACAGGCATGTCTTACAGCACATTTGTGACACTCAGCGTCAGTGGTACACTTGTACCGCCGGCACTCAAGAGCTGAGGATTGGGCTCTTATAGCCCAATGCTATCCACACTTGCTGGGAGTAAGCCCCATTGACATTAATGGGACTTACTTCTGAGTAGACATGCATAGGATTGGGGTGTCAATCTCCTCCACTAACCCTGAAACACTGAACTGCACCATTACCAGGAGCCTTGACATGCACATGGAAATCACCCAAGATCAAGAATCTTTTCCTTTCAGCACTTCCAAGAACAACATGTCACGGTTGTTAGGTTCATTAAGTACAAATATTTGTGAATGAGAAAATGAACAGCTTTCAATAGAACAGTAAAAAACAAGTTCCCCAACTGTACTGGGCTCAGGTCCAGTTTCTCCTGTAGATGCTGTCTCCAGTGCACCATAAGCTACTTTCTAACTATAGTGATCACAATACTCTTAGCTACTCTACTAGCTACACCAGCTCTTGTAGCTTTTCCGAAGCAGCAAGCAAAACTCGAAGGGAAACATTTGCACAGTGGAAGGCCCGTGAAACAATTTTCATTCCCCTACAATTTCATTCCTCTCCTAAAGGAAGTATGATTCATCACCGAGACTAAAAGGAGCCACACATGTGGAAGATGAATAAGGTCACCTACAGTAATGGATGATGTTGGATGTTCTGGGAGCAATAGGAATCTGTCTTCTTATGTAAACCCTTCCTCTAAGTGATCATATATCTTTTGTTATATGGGCTGTGGATATATTACTACTGTAGGAAAAGGAGGCTGCTGGGAATAATGGTGTCTTCAGAAGATTGAAAGTTTGGAAGGCCCCTCAGACATTGCAACTGAGATTAGAAAACTGGAATGTGTTTTTCCTGGTGACATCATGTTGGAAATGCAATCAGCATGCAATGAAGGTAGCTAAAGGGCTAAGATTTCATTTTCTTTATTAGATTTCATAACTTGGCAGACAAAGCCCATGCATTTGCCTGCACAGGGGGGATGAATGATTCTTCTGAATTTGTATCTCCATATTCTTCTTGTTATGTCATGGCAGGAAACTGGAGTTTAGTGCAAGCATGGGGACGAGTGCTGAATTAGGGAGCCCTTGACGCAAGTGTTTTTCTGAGTCTTCCACGCTCGCAACTCACGAGTTCACGAGTCAGCAAAAAATGTGCAATTTCACAACTCAAGCCTGAGTCACCTGACTCGCGTTCCCATCCCTGCGAACTACAATATATAAAACTATGTAGGCTTACACAAAATGTGAATGCTCGTCTTCACACAATATATGCAAACATTTTCTGAGATCCCAGGAAATTTCTAGCTCTCCTGCTTTGACTCCCAAGTCCCCTTTTTGACCCTGGGCCCAGGTACGATATACCCCTTGCTTCCCCCCTCTCATGGGCCCTGCTACTGTCCATCTGTCAATACATAGAAATGTACATGTGAATTTTTCCATGTCAGGGAAAAACCCCAAAAGGAGTCCTTGGGGATTTAACATCTTCCCCCAACAATTAAAATCGTGTTTTAAAATTGGGAATTTCAAAACAGTTATACTGATCTGAGAAGAAAGGCAGTATGATACTATACCTGGATCCTCTGCAACTGAGGCAGAGGGCACTTCTAAATGGTGATTGACATATCTCATTTACTCAGCCTTAGGGGGTGTCACTTGATATTGTTATCCACCTGTTGTTCATCAGTATTTTCCCTATGCTCATCCTTTCATATTTCTAGAAAATCAAATTTTTTGAAATTCTGGTACAGCACTGATGATCTGCTATGCCACACCCACTGCTAGCCCCAAACACCCAATACCTGCTTTGGCAGGGAGGGAATGATGCAATTCCAGATGTGGTTGGTTGGTAACCTTCAGTCTTGAAAGACTATGGTATAAGCCTACAGCACCCGGTATTCCCAGGCAGTCTCCCATCCAAGTACTAACCAGGCCTGACCCTGCTTAGCTTCCGAGATCAGGCATGTACAGGGTAACAGCTGAAAAGCAATGACTAGGTTGCACTACAAGGAACACACCTGGAAGTGCCCAGAGACAGTAGATCTGGTCAGATGTCCATGCTGCCAATTCAAGGAATGTGTGTGGGAGGAGGTGAGCAAGTTCCATGCATTCATTGAATACCTAAACAGAACCCCCATGTGTTCAGGTGTACACTTGAGGACTCTGTTTGGGTACTCAATCAATGTATGCAAGGGAAGGAGTGGAGCCTGTTGCCCCCTTATGCACATTCATTCAACATATGAATTACGCACATGAAAAGGAGGAGTCTGTAGCCACTAGCCAGCATGGCTCTGTTGCTCAGACCAAAAAGTAATCTCAACCCAGGAGATTTTGCAGAGGTCAGGGAATATCACCTGACAAGCTCTGCCCTATTGGCACAAGGAGGCTTCCTCATAGGGCTTCCAAGGGAGGGTGCAGGGGGGGCACATTGTACTTGGGCCCAGTGTCAGATGGGGAGCCTGGAAGCCAAAGGAGAGGAGCCAGAAATTTCTGGGATCTCAGCTGACTTCACGGAATGTGAAGGATGAAAGCCAGGCCAGCCAGAAGGCCTGGTCTGCTGGACAGGTAGAGCTGGGCTCTGCATCAGGAAGCCTGGCAGACTTGGGCTCCAGAGACTTTTCTGACTGTTGCTGCCCTCCCTTCACCCTGTTTTGCCCTTCCCCTCCCACTTTAGGAAGGGACCCCAAAAGAAACTTTGAACCTCCTAGTAAAATTCCTCTCAAAAGTCCTGCTTCCTCATGACCTGGCCTTCCTGCAGCTCCATCCTTGGCCAAAACAGAGGCTGGGGCATGTGCACAGGTTGATTCCCAGCCTGGCATGGCTCAGATTACCTCATTAGTTCACACAGGGGATGTCACGCAGGGAATGTTAAAGATCAGGGTTTGGAGGAAAAGCACATCTTTTTTTGTAACATTTTTGTGTTTCAGCCAGTCAGCTGGTTGAATTTGTGCACTGGGCATTTGAAAGTTTGGAATGTGGATGGGCACACTTGAATACATCCATACAAAGACATGAGGGTGAGTGAAAATAAATCACCTGCTGCACATTTCCTCCTGGCTCTTCACGGAGCTGCAGCCCAATTCCTTTCAGACAGGGACTCCTGGAGTATTACTGCTTCTAGAGGGTTGCTATTTTTAACTTCAGATGCCTGTTCCAGCTGAGTGACTCCACTGGGGTCACTATCATGCAGCTGGTTTTGACAGTACACAGATAGAAAAACCAGCCATTGTTGCAGTGAGAGAAGGATGGAACAAGCCTTTCTCCTTCCCTTTCACCTGTTCCCTGCTGCCATCTAGACTCCATCTTCCCCCAGAGCTCCCAGGTTCTTCCCATGGTTGGTTAATTGCAATGGGACATGCCATCCCATTCCTGTGCTGTTGAAGACCACCACCAAGTAATACAATGCATATGTCTCTTCTGAAAAAGTAAGAATGAGGGCATATTCACATAAACATATGTGCAATCTTGCACACCCATGTATTAATACTGTGCCATTTATAGGCAGGTGCCTGCCCCAAAGCTCTCCCAATCTAAAAGCAGCACAAAGAAGACAAAAGGGGATATGGTGGGATGTGGATTGAGAGGTGAACAGGGAAGAATATGCAATTATTTCCTTCACACTTAGCTGAATCTTAGTTACAACAGAGGAAGGGAACCAGGGAGTCTAGGAACAGGCTGGTATCAAGAGGCAAAATTATATTGGTTAGAACAGTGTTTCTCAAACTGTGGGTCGGGACCCACTAGATGGGTTGCGAGCCAATTTCAGGTGGGTCCCCATTCATTTCAACATTTTATTTTTCACATATTAGACTTGATGCTACCCTGGTACATGATTGCATTTGGGGAAATGTTATAGATCTGTACTTTTAACAAGCTACTATGTATATTCTTTTAACAATGATAGTAAATGGGACTTACTCCTGGGTAAGTGTGGGTAGGATTGCAGCTTAGGATTGTAAAAAAATTTCCTGCTTCATGACATCACTTCCAGTCATGACATCACTTCCGGTGGGTCCTGACAGATTCTCATTCTAAAAAGTGGGCCCCAGTGCTAAATGTATGAGAACCACTGGGTTAGAAAGTCATCTCTCTGTGTGGCTGAGATTCTTCCCTTCCTCTTTATTCTAACTGATAAGGAGATGTTTTTCCCTGAGACACGCTAAATACATGCTCAGAACCCCAAGAATGAAAAGCAGTTGTTGTTGGGGGGAGACGGTAGGAAGGGGTTAATCCTCCACCTCCAACTACAAGCTCCCTGCATAGCTGTTTGGCAGCTACCTGGGCTCCCAGGCCTCTGCCGCTGGCCACAAGCCAGTGCTGTCTCCTAATGAGAAGGCCAAGCCTCTAAATGCAAAGGAGCACCAGGTGGAGATCTTTTTTTAGGTTTACAGCTGAAGCGAAAAGTCATGGCAGATGGCAGTATGCTGGCAGCTTTTCTGGCTGCATTGGAAGAGGGCTGCTCTGAGTCCGATTCCAGCAGAGAGTTCTCACTGCTGTAGAAATTAAAGGGACTGAGCTCAAAGCAAGGAAGCTGAGTTTGGCCTTGTGGTTTTGTGGAGGTGGTCACCTTGTGTCTGAGCTGTAACGCTCCACACTGCAGGTAGGAACTTGCATGCCTTTAGGCTCAACCCCTGTACAAAGAACTACTTCAACAGAAACACAGACCTGCTGGGAAGAAGGGCTCTAGTCTAGACTTCTGCACAACATGCTAGTCTTCTAGTAGTGTAATCCACTGCCTGTCTGCTCAGCAGTAAGTTCTACTGAGTTCAACTGAACTTACTCTTGGGTAAGTGTAAACTGTATGGCAGTGTTTCTCAACATTTGTCCCCTGCTGTACCACTTCACATGGTCTACCTACTTGAAGTACCACTGGAAGTAATTGGCAATGGTGTCATTGCCAGTTACTTCCAGGCTGGGAGGTCAGATGTGATGCAACAAACACCATAAGAGGCTGAGGGTGGGTGAGAGGGCTTTTTCGAGCATGCTTCGGAGCCTCCTACGCTGTTTGTGGCGTCGCATTCTTGGTCTTGCTGCCAGGTGTCCATGGGTTCTGTGAATACCACCAGACGCCACCTCAAGTATCACTGGTGGTACCTGTACCGCTGGTTGAGAAATACTGCTGTATAGGATTATGGCCTAAGCAAGCCTAAACACTGAGGAGGAAGCCCCACTAAACTCAGGTGGACTCCTCTTTTTATAGGGCTAGGCAGAGACAGCCTTGACAAAAAGATGGGGGAATGAAACGTCTCACTCCACTTGTTTTCACCATTGCCAGTGTCTGTGATTTGAGGGGGGTGGCTGTGGCTGCAGTACTCATTCCTCATGGCAGCAGTAACTCCCTTCAGTAGCCACCAGCAGAATCCCACTCTGGATGATAGTGTCATGAAGAAGGGGATCCTGGGAGCAACAACTGTGGTTACCTTTCCCCTCCAGAATCTCCCTCTGTGCAATATTATGTCACAATATAGCATCAGGGAATTCTGGGTAGGAAAAAATGGCCACTAGCTAGCAGTTGATAAGAGAACTTGCCTCTGCTACCATTTGTTTGGGAGTAGGCTTTGCCCCCGATTCCTGAATTTCATCCAACCCCACTGAAAATCCACCAAAATGGGGCAAGGCATAAGGGGAGGCCTTTTTTGCCTCACTTTCAAATTTAGGATAGCAACACACAAGTCAGAATCATTTTTGTAAGGTAGTAGTTTTCCATCATTCTGTACTAGCCAGACAACCACAGGTTTACCAGCTTAGTGAGGACTAGCCCTTAATCTCTAGGGACAATGAAGTTAATGTCTGTACACAACTTCAAGGGATGCTTAGAGTCATGCGTGGAGTTTACAAGCTGTAGCTCTTTGGATTCCATGTGAGATGTTTTGTTGTTTTGCATTGTGGAGATCAGGGCTTTTCAAACTGGGGTGTCATGATGCCCCAGCCAGAGAGCCTTGGCCACTTTCCCCTTAAGGGGCGGGAACGTGGGGGGGGGGAAGCAGTGACACAATCCCCAGGATCATGTTGCTAAGGGGGCTGCAGGGACTGGGATGCACTCACCAGTCTCTGCAGCAGCCGTGGGGGTGGGGTGGAGATATTGATCTTTCCTCCAGGCTACTGAACTGTTCTTGGTACAGATCAGTTGCAACAAAAAGCCATTCGCTCGCTGCCAGTCTTCAAACATTGTGATCCTAAAATTATGACCCCTGACATAAGGATACTGAGGGGGCAGGATTCATTCATAGCCCTGTGCTTAATACAAAGAATACAGACTGGTTTAGTTATATTACCTGCAGGGCTGGCCTTTTAATGATGGAAGACGAAGTTCTTGCTTCCAGCAATGCCATTCTCAAGCTGGCAAAATCCGCCACTGCAGTACCGCTGCACCTGGTCATTTCTCTTCATTCCCAGTTCCAGTTCACAGCTCCTCAACAGCTACAGCAATTCTGAAGCTGTGGCACTGCCCTGACCACAGAGCCTGCCTTAGTGTGGGGGCCATGCTGGCAGCTCTGCACCTGTATGGTAAATTAGCTGGGAGGGGAGGCACAGCACGGGAGACTATCTTGCCACGGAAGAATGAGCATTGTGCTGCAGTGTCTGCACTGGGTGGGCCTGACTCTTGACAGTGGCTCCTCTCTGTCTCCTTCCTTC
Source organism: Tiliqua scincoides (assembly GCF_035046505.1). Classification (NCBI taxonomy): domain Eukaryota; kingdom Metazoa; phylum Chordata; class Lepidosauria; order Squamata; family Scincidae; genus Tiliqua; species Tiliqua scincoides. The sequence continues at coordinate 98,093,986 of NC_089822.1, read as the reverse complement.
TCCCCAGGTGGCAGCTACCAGTGAATCCCAAAGTTCCCTCCCCACCATGCGGGCAGCCAGATTGACACAAGATTCTTGGTGGCTCACCTCCAACAAGCAGGTTCTCCCTCCCTCCTGCTGAGTTTGACTGTTGCGTCTCGCTCCTCTATCTCCCCTCCAACATAACCACATGGTCGGGCATGAATCAGATGGGGAGGGAGGCTGAGAGCACAATCCTAGACATGTGTACACTTAAGTAAGTCCCATTGTGGTCAGTGGAGCTTACTTCCAGGAAATTGTTTATAGCATTGCAGCCTCAGTCTACTGGCTGCTGCTGGGACTTCTGTAGAGTCTCCTGTCCCTCCACTGTCCCCAGTGATCATTCCTATCGACAGCCATTCTACCTTTCCTGGTAACTCTACTCATCGCTCAGCCCCTGAATGGAAAAAAAAAAACCACCATCAGAAGTAAGCTCAGTTCCTTCTCCTGTGACATCCCTGCAAACCTCTTGCTGTGAGAAAATGTGTGGGTGTGTCTCAGTGAGTCACAGGGAGGTAGCCTGTAACAATCATCTACAAACCTCTTTCAATTCCATGTCTCCAAAGGGGGCATAATTTGAAATTACAGACTTGGGAAAAGCTCTTGCAGATGAATGGATATTCTCTAGCCTTTTAAATGCAGCGTTTTGGAAAGTGATTTACTCTCTGCATTTATTGCCAGTGGCTATCTAGCATTCTAATCAATCCCTACAAGGCAGTCTCCAGCTGCTTTTCCTCACAAAGCTAGTTGGTCAGCAGATCAGCATCCCCATTCCCAGAGATGTACAGGGGGAGGAAAATTTGCAGCTCAAAAAAGAACTGGTGTAGCAGTTCATGGGTAGGAGTTTGCATGGAAGGTTGGAACTCCTTGCTTTAGATTCCAGCTCAATCATGAATTCCCTGGCCACTGTCTCTCAGCATCAGCCTCCCTCCCCAGCTTAAAATATGGGAGTAATTTATAGTACTGACCTACATTACAGGTTGTTGTAAAAATGACTGAGGGCCAAACTGCAGAGTCCTTATGTGTGAGTGGAGCAGAAATGTGGATTGATTTTTCTGAGCATGCTTGACCTCCCCAAGCTGACTTTTTTGACCAGCTGGAGGACAATTTTTATTGGAAATACAGCCCTAGGGAAAAGGCATACACATCCCTCCGCCTTCTCCTCAAATCAATTTTAGAACCACATGCAGTTTCTGTTCAGTTTAAAGCAAACGATTACAGGTCCCTTAAACCTCCCTTAGTCTGACCATCACTGAGGTTGCGAACACATGTCTGAGCTGTATTGCTTCAGACTCCAGACTAGACGTTCCACTGCCAAAAATGGCCCTGCACATAGAAAATTGGCTGTCAAGGAGACGGTTGCGCTAGAGCCCTTATCCTTGATGTGCTCATTTTGTATGAGACACATTCAGCTATGAGATCACCAACCTACAGCCTGAAGTATATGGACAGGTTCACTGTCTCATTTGTTGTTTGTGAGAACTAGACCTAAAATTCCCCCTCTGTGCCTTGAACATCTGACAATGAATGGCTTATTTTGGCACAAAGAGCGGTATCAGCAGTTAGGCAGGTTGGGCACTGACAAGGGCCCATGCACCTGGGCTACCCCCACCCCCTGAATTCCAGTGCGGCATCAGGGGTGGGTGAGAGGCAAAGTCAAGGCCCAATGGAGGGCTTTGCCCCAGTGGCCCCCCCCCACACACACACATTCTTGCAGTATTTGACACAGGCTTTTACAGACTATTTCACCAAATCTACAAAGAGAATTGGAAAGGTGGTAAACAGAGCTGTTTCATGTTTTCTTAGCTGAACATTTTGGCATGAGAAATTGAGTTTTGGAGGGTGTAAAATGCTATTCAAAAGTTATCTTTTTCATTATTGTCATTCCAGTTAGCTGGCCTTCTTGGTAGCTGCCTTCACATTTTTTAAAAGAAGATTCTTTTTACTGAGACAGTATGAGAGACAGTATGAGAATGTCATGGTGTTACTTTTGCTAATTCAGTTTGGCTATGTGATAATATAATACCAAGATAAGCTAGCATTTTGGCAGGAGGGCCACATCATCTCTCTGACACTGTGTCGGGGGCTGGGGAAAAAGAATTAATTTACATTTCAAATTTGAATAAATTGATATAAATTTACATACATGAATACATTAGAGATGGAACTTATATGAATGAATGAATTTTACTGAGCTTATTTATAATATACATGAGAATTATAATACAGGTATGTAGAACCACATGAGAACTATGAACTGTTTGCCACACACCACTTGCACAATGAAAAAATACAGAGCAAGGCAGAAACACATGGAAACATCAGAGGCAAATGGGAGGGGGAGTTAAAATAATGCCCAGGGGAAAGCAGAAAACACATGGAGACTTCAAAAAGCCTTGTTCTTACTCGGCCTGCAGCTCACATCTGGCAGTCACGACCGGCTATTGCAGGCCAGTATGGGCTCCAACAGTCTCTAATGGGCCAGAGGCTCATTGAAAACTGGGGGCACCCTATGGGCCAGATTGGAGGGCCCTGAGGGCTGCAAAAGGTCCCCAAGCCAGGGTTTGCCCACCCGTGATATAAAATAAAACCAAATTAGAGTGAGAGCAATGTTCCTTGCCCTCACTCTGAATGAACAAATATTTTCATGCAATTTAGTAGATCTTTTGAGCTAGTGTTGAAGTGGAGCATTTTGCAGAGGATAGAGGTGTTTTGTTTTGCAAAACACACCCTTCCTGTTTTGCTTAAACCATTTCTGCCCAGCCCACAGATGTACACATTTGATCCCTGTTGTGTATATGCAATGTTGGGCAGAAATGGCTTTAAACCTAGTGGTAGATATACACAAGCCTCTCTCTCTCTCTGTGTGTGTGTGTGTGCGCGCGCGTGTGTGTACAAGCATTCAACCAATCTTCCCCACTCCAACATCCAAATGGCAATGAGTGTTCAGTGTCTCGGCAAGCTGAGCAATAAAAGCTTTTATTAGTTTGTAGTACTAATTTACTTCAGATTGATTGTTCCATTAAAACATCACTTTCAATATTCTTGCTGGGAAAGACTCATAAAAACACACTCACATTCACACACTGGTCATGCAGAAACTTTTGCTTTTGTCAGCTATGAAATGTCTGGCAAAGATGCCAAACCATGTATAGAGATCAGGTTGGGGTGGTGTGTAATGTGATATTTACACAACTGCATTTACGGATGTGACAGCCCAAAGGGCACAATGATTATAGCTGGTAATACATCATACCAAAGTAGGACACCTGAGTTGGAGGGGCAAGTGGAGTGGGGTTGGAGGGGCAAGAAGCTTGTTAGGAGGCAGGGCAGACACAGGTTGTAGGAAATTTCATGGCCAGTGCTGGAGACTGGCTAGGCTTGATAGCTGTCAAGGCCCATTGTCTGAGAGCCAACCTTGCCTTTCTGCACATTTCTTGATGTAGGGTCCAACCAGATCAGAGAGAGTATACACTACTCCCAACCTAACTGGGTCTTACTTAAACTACAATGTGCTCTTGTGATCATCTAGGGCAGTGTTTTTCAAACTGTGGGTCGGGACCCACTAGGTGGGTTGCAAACTAATTCCAGGTGGGTCCCCATTCATTTCAATATTTTACTTTTAATATATTAGACTTGATGCTACCATGGTATGTGACTGTATTTGGGGAAATGTTACAGACCTGTACTTTTAACAAGCTATTATGTATAGTTGTTTAATAATGATAGTAAATGGGACTTACTCCTGGGTAAGTGTGGGTAGGATTGTAGCATAGAATTGAGAAAGATTGTCCTGCTTGATGATGTTACTTCTGGTCTTGACATCACTTCCAGTGGGTCCCAACAGATTCCCATTCTAAAAAGTGGGTCTCGATGCTAAATGTGTGAGAACCACTGATTTAGGGCACGCTGAGGTATTCACATCAGTGACCAGTATGTGGTCACACTGTTTTGACTAAAGTCTAGCAGGTGATGTAAATGAACATCTACTTTCTCCCACCCACCATTCAAGAGACTGTACTAGGTCAAGTCAACCAGATCACCCCCTTTCATTTTCAGTTTTTCAGGTAAGATGGGAATGGCCAGCCCAAGATATCCTGAAGCCTGGGGTAACATGTCATATGCTCTAACTCTCCACTCTCCTCCCCTCCATTTCCCCTTCCTCTCTGTCCCCCACTTCCTTTTCCAAACTAGGAACTGGAAGAAGGCCACAGTCCTAACCAACTTTCCAGCACTGACATAAGGGCAATGCAACTCTGACATAAGGGAACAAATATTGCCTTACCTTGAGGAGGCCTCCATGACTGCCCCCCAACTGCAGGATGCAGCACATGCCCCACTGGCACCGCTATGCCAGTGCTGGAAAGTTGGTTAGGATTGTGCCCAAAGAAGGAGAAGCAGTGAAGGTAAGTAGGCAGAGATGGGTAGGCCACCCCCACCAATCCGCTGCCTGATGTAACAGCTTCAGTTGGCCTCTTGGATGGGCCGGCCCTAGACAGCCACGTCAGCAGGATTATTGCAAGTCGGAGGACCAAGTAATGAACAACAGGGGAGTTGTCTAGGAAGCAGCTAAAGCCTGGAGCTGGTTCATGGTGCTGCTTGGTGAGTGCTGCACCTTTGAGTTCAAGCTTTGGTTTGGACTGGCTGCTGACTCTCTTCTTGAGATTCTGGTTGTGATCTAGGGGTGGGAGGCGAGAGCAGAGTGTGTGCACAAACGTGTATGTATGTGAGCATTTGGGGCCGAGTTCTGTATTGTCCTGGTGGAGTCTAGTCTCAGGGATTCCCAAAGGGTGCCCCATCTCCCCCCTCCCCCAGTCAGGGAGACCAGTTGTTCTCTTTTTCCAGGAAATGTCCTCTTTTGTTTAGAAGTGTCCTGGAAAAGAACAAATGTCTTCCTCTTCCCTGTGAGTGGGCCCCTGCAGGGGGCCTCTGTCACCTCTGTCAGTTGCGCATAACCTTTGTGTACTTAATAAATTATATGCAATATAGTCTAAAATTTAATACGTAATGCAGTGTTTAAAATAACCACCTGAAATAAATATACAAGAGTTTTTAGCTTTTATTTTGTCATGTCCTACATTTTTCTTGAATGTCCTACATTTTGGGGTGCCTTGTATGTGCAACCTCCTGATTTTAGAAATGGGCTTTGTGTCAGAATGCCAAATGCAAGGGAGGGCACCAGGATGAGGTCTCTTGTTATCTGGTATGCTCCCTGGGGCATTTGGTGGGCTGCTATGAGATACAGGAAGCTGGACTAGATGGGCCTATGGCCTGATCCAGTGGGGCTGTTCTTATGTTCTTACTTTTGTGGTTATGACATCTGGTCACCCTGCTCCCCAGTTCAGACCAGGACTCCCTGATGAGGTCTAATCTGATTCTGCCTCTGGGAGCTAGTACCCCACCCCAAAACTGGAACCAGTTCTGAGAAATCATAACTGCCAGGCTATCCTGTAATGCCAGTAACCTGGCTCTAAGCAGGGTGTCAGATCTGGGGTGACTGCTAGTGAAAGGGAGAGGATTTAGCCTGTCAGAGCTACATGGAAGTGCACCAGTACACTACATACCAGTAAAGTAGTCTGAAAATATCGAGTCAATATGCTGATCCCTTTAAAAAAGACCAAATACATGATGACAGCACATTAGGAAAATGGCGCAAAATAGAAGTAAAACAAATATTTGCTACAATTCATAAGCTTTGCAAGAATGACAGATTTTGCATCAGATTCTGAATGCAGATATTCAGATTTTAAAGGCCAATACAAATTTGTAATTTTGGGGCAGATTTTGAAATCAGAGCATTTTGGATTTGTTTGCTTCTCCTAATTTGGTTTTCATATTTGATGTTTTCGGAATTGAAATCTTAGAAGAAGCTGTCAGGACTGAAAACCAGTCATGTGTTTCCTGCCAAGCACTGTCAGAAATCAAATACTGAATCAGGAGAGAGATCTTGAGGTCCTTGTGGACAGCTTGATGAAAGTGTCGACCCAATGTGCGGCAACAGTGAAGAGGGCTAATTCCATGCTTGGGATCTTTAGGAAAGGCATTGAAAATAAGACAGCTAATATTGTAATGCTGTTGTACAAATCGATGGTAAGGTCACACCTGGAATATTGCGTCCAGTTCTGGTTGCCACATCTCAAAAAGGATATAGTAGAGATGGAAAAGGTGCAAAAGAGAGCAACAAAAATGATTAATGGGCTGGGGCACCTTCCCTATGAGAAAAGGCTACAGCGTTTGGGCCTCTTCAGTCTAGAAAAGAGGCACCTGAGCGGGGACATGATTGAGACTTACAAAATCATGCAGGGGATGGACAGAGTGGATAGAGAGAGATGCTCTTTTCCCTCTCACATAACACCAGAACCAGGGGACATCCACAAAAGTTGAGTGTTGGGAGAGTTAAGACAGACAGAAGAAAATATTTCTTTACCCAGCGTGTAATTAGTTTGTGGAACTCTTTGCCACAGGAAGTAGTGATGGCATCTTGCCTGGATGCCTTTAAGAGGGGACTGGACAAATTTCTGGAGGAAAAGTTCATTATGGGTTACAAGTCATAGTAGGTATGTGCAAGCTCTTGGTTTGAGAGTCCGGCTACCTCTGATTGCCAGATGCAGGGGAGGGCACTGGGACGCAGGTTGTGTCTGTTGTCTTGTGTGCTCCCTGGGGCATTTGGTGGGCCACTATGAGATACAGGAAGCTGGATTAGATGGGCCTTTGGCCTGATCCAGCAGGGCTTTTCTTATGTTCTTTTGATGTCAAGGACATTTGATGTCAAGGACAAATAGAAAACATTCACCAAATGCAGGGGGAAGAATTATGAGGACAGTTTTGGGGAGCAAATTTCATTTTTACTCTGATTAAAAACTAAACAGCGCAATGACTTTGCTTGTCCTCTATCTCTTGGAGCCATTTGCTTTGTGGGCTCTTTCCTGTGGTCCATCTGCTCTCCACTTGCAGTATGCTATGGTCTCAGTTGTGTTGATTATTGATCTGTTGCTGAAGGTGGGGTACTGATATTGTTCTGCCTTGAGGTTAGGAATGTGTTGGTTTGTGTAGCTCTTCCCCCTCAGCTGTCTAGAAACCAGTAACAACTAGCACGGATTGAGAGCCAGAATGCTGGAGGATGTTTACATACCCTGAACAAAGTCGTCATTGTGCTGTGGTTGACCCTTAATAGGTCTGGCATAAGAATTCCCTGCTTTCTAGGTCTTCCAAGAAAGCTGCTTTGAACTGCTATATGTTCTGCAGCTCTTGGCTTCCTGTTCACCCATGCTACTTGGAACTGCCTCCCTCCCTTGACAGCTCTTAGAGAATCCTGCTTAGACCATCCAAGATGACTAACAAAAGATCACACAATGGAATAAACATCAAATCTCTCCATCTGTTGCACTGGCTGTCATGTACACATTACACAGCTTGCATTTGAGGAAAAAAGGGTATTTTAAAGATAATGATGACAGCTGGAAAACAGATGATACTGCCAAACCCAATTTCTTCCAAACAGCATTGACTCCAGAACAACCCTGTGCACTCTGAATTTCTTGACTGGTGTCACAAGGCTCTCCTGGTTTGGCTGCTGAGGATGATGATTTCATGAGATGGGGGTCCTGACATATTTAAAGCTGCAATCCTATCCACATTTTCTAGGGAGTGAGCCCCATTGAATACAAACCACCTAAAAACCATAGCATGTTAGCACCTCTCCTGTTCAGTGCAATGTTTGATTCTTTTCACTATATACCAAACTCATTTCCTTGTTCTCTCTCTTTCCCTTCCACTCTAAGCATCAAGCTACCTTTTACTGTTGCTTTGGCTTCTGGTACTGCATTTATTTTGATAGAATCCCCCCTCCTATTATTGTAATAACTATCAATTTACTTAGTAATCCCTAAACTGTGCTTTAAACTCGCTGAATTATCTCTCTTCTTTTCTCATATAAATACTAGTACTAAGGGTGCCATGACTAACAGTCAAAGATCTTTAGGGCCCAGTCATATCCAACTTTCTGGCACTCATGCAGCCATGCCAACAGGGTGTGTGCTGCATCCAGCTCTGGGGGGCAGTTATATAGGCCTCCTCAAGGAAAGGGAATATTTGTTCCCTTGCCTCAGGGTTCCACTGTAGCTTCATTGGAGCTGGAAAGGGATAGCATTGGTCCTTAATGTGCTTTTCTGAGTACACATGTACATCAGTTCCTAAGTGTTCCTGAGTAAGTGTGGCACCCACCACTGCCTTTGCCAGCCCACTGCTTGAGGTGTTTATCCCACCTCATCAGTGGACCTTTAATGCTCTGGAGAGCATTATGACTGCAGTCATCAGGGTGCTCAATCCTCCTCAAAGCCTTCTTTTCCACTAAGCCTGTGGTTTTCAAACTCGCAGGGAGTTTGAATCCCGCAGTAAGTCTTTGCAGGGGCGGGGGGAGGCAGCGGCTTGATCCCCAGGATTGCACCCCCCAGGGGTGCAGGGAGCCCTGCACAACCTTCGGCAGGTCTCCCCGGGTCAGGGAAGGTGACAGCGGAGCGATTGTGCCCCGCTCCGCTAAATCGGAAGCGTTGCGTGATCGCTCCACGTTCCCTTTTGACCAGGCTGCAGGGACTGGGGTATAGCCTCCAGTCCCTGCAGCAGCCATCCTTGGCTGCGGGGAGCCGGGCATGAGCACCTGCAGGGCTCCTTGGGTCAGGGAAAGAGAGAGTGGGGCGATTGTGCTCCGCTTCTGCAAAACGGGAAGCAGAGCGCGATCGCCCCACTCTCACTTTCCCTGACTCGGGGAGCCCTGCAGGCGCTCGCGCCCGGCTCCCCACAGCCAAGGATGGCTGCTGCAGGGACTGGAGGGTGCACCCCAGTCCCTGCAGCCCGGTCAAAAGGGAACGTGGAGTGCTCGCGCTTCCAGTTTAGCAGAGCGGGGCACGATCGCTCCGCTATCACCTTCCCTGACCCGGGGAGCCCTGCTGAAGGTCATGCAGGGCTCCCCACACCCCCAGGGGGCTGCAGGGGGCTTGGGCAAGTGCACCAAGCCCCCGCAGCCCCCCTGAGCGGCGCGATCCTAGGAATCGTGCCGCTGCCTCCTCCCTGCCTCCTGGCTGCCCCCACCAAGGGGAAAGGGACCAGGACCCTCAGGCTGGGGCGTCGCAACGCCCCAGTTTGAATACCACTGCACTAAGCCTTTTACCGTATTGCATTGTACTGTCTTGCATTGATAATATTTTTAATACCACCTTAGAACCTGTATTTCCAAGGTACTGTACAGCCAAAAATTCAAACAATTAAATCAAAGTATATTCTTGTGCTTCCCCCCTTCTCCAATCAATGAGTTTCTTTTGGAGGGGAGACCACTCTAAAGGCTCATGGCATTTTTGCAATATTTGGTTCAGATTTATAAATATACATGCAGAGTATAGATGAAGGCAAACAGTATGAGTGCTCTGACCAGGCAGCTGTCCACCCCTGGGTGGATGCCTTCAGGCCAGCTCTCTTTCTGCTTCTGATGGCCAATTCTCCAGGGAGATATGCACGTATCTCCCAACCATTAACTCCCATTAGAGAAGCATCATCTGAACACCCTGGGCTATTAATCAGTAATCTGATTAATAAAAGTCTGGCTATAATAGTATTGGAGCAAGATAACAGAAGGTGGAAACAGAACCAATAAACCAGTAGTGGAGCTAGAAGGGGGGCAGAGCTGTAAGTGCCTCATGGCTCCAAACCTTGCTGTGTAAGCTGCCCCTCCCCCTCGCTCTCAGAGCCTATCCAGGAGTGAAAGCAACTTGGAGGAGACACCTCCACATTGCTCCCACTCTTTGGAATGGCCCCAAGAGTGATGGGAGGAGTGGCTTACACAGCAAGTTTTGGGGCCGTGTGGCACATATGGTTTTGCCCCCTCCCCGGCTCTGCTCCTGCAATAAACAAATCCACAAATGATCGGTAAAACACGTTCAGAACTCAGCTTCTGAAGGCACAACAGAAGGTAATGCTATTAATCTGCCTCGTGATGGAGGACAGGACAGAGTCATGTAGGCTTTCCATGTGTGGGCCTTCCAGAGTTTCGGTAAGATGACTGTATCATTAGGAGGCCAACCTGATCACCAACTAAAACAAAACTGAAATACAGTTGCAGTGGCCAAAGTCCTGTGGCTCCCGAATGCACCAAAGAGCAGGCACTGCTGATCAGCTGGGTTGTGGTACACCTGCTGATGACATTGTCACCCATTGCCCATTCCCAGCTGTAGTTTGGGATGGTTGCTGCAGATTAAGTGGGGGGCAGCAGATGAGGCTAGTGCCAGCCCTTAAAGCCAGCTTTGGCCTAAGGGGTGGGGAGGGAGTGAAAGGACATGGAAAAGGGAGCAGGGGCAAGGAGGAAGCAGAGGAGGAGGAAAGAGAACAAAAGGGAAAATTAGGGAGATTCAGGAAGCAGTGGCGCAAATTGCAAACTAACTTCAAAATGCAGTTTGACATTTCAGATCCTGGTTTGTGGAACCAGCCCGTGGAACCAGTTTGTGGAACTAGCCCATGATTTGTTTGTGGACAAGTTCAGCGGTAACACATTTTCACTAGATGAACTATGGCTTTGGCATCTTGTTTGAAAACAGCCTAGATTTTTTGTGGTGGTTTTATTGTTGAAATTTTAGAAGTGTTTGAGCCGAAATCATGCAGCCTCTTCTGCCTCTGTGCTTATGACGGCATTCTAATATTGTGCTTTGCATTCTGCTCTTTAAAAGAGCTGAGGAAACAGAGCAGGAAAATCATGTTTTGTTGATTTTCTTTTCTTTTTCCCCCTGCCTGCTCTATGACAATAAAGGCAGTTCACGCAACACAGAAGGTCAATTGCAACAGCTGTTTACCAAACAAAGGGCACAAGATGCCACCTGGAGCGGAATGCTGAATGAATGGGCAATGCTTGTATCTGTGCTGTAACACCTGGTCCTCACTCCCCTTGGAGGTGTCTGCAATTTCACAGGCCAGACATCCTTGTAAGTGCATGTCTTTTTCAAAGGAGAAGAATCAGAAAACCATCTAAGCTGTGGTTCAATGCTCCATTAGTACACGGAAATATAGATATATAGATATATAGATATACACACACACTTTTTTTGTAAATCTTTTTTTTTAAACAAAGGAGGCTTTAACCCCTCAATGTAGGCTTGCAGACGAGCTCTCATTAATGAAATATTAATTGATTGTGGCAATTATGAAGGTTTAAGAACCGTGAGACACGACACCCTTGTGACTTCGACTTGCAAACGCATTAACAGGCCTAATTAATAATGGATGTGCCAAGGAAGGCCTAATTAAACAAAGGTGCAATTATAAATATATAAGAGGATACAATGGAACCAAAGTGCACATTTAACGCCATGATAATTTTTCTCTGAAAACTTTAAATCATGGCGATGACCTTTTTAAAGCATCAATTAATTAATATTTCATACTGTGTGTTATCAAATGGATCCCGCAGAGCTGAGCAAACCGCCAGCAAGGGAAATGATGGGTTGTACTTTAGGATATTCCATCACAAGGAACAAGATTTATCCGTGTTCTGGCTGTTTGCTGTCTCATTAGAGACATCTGTGTGTTTGCTACGTGTCTTGGCAAGAATTCATTTGTACAGTGCCAGCACTGAGTTTGGGTCTTCTCTCATCCAGATTGTGGGTGTTGCACTGTACGTGCATCACTCAGGCACTGTTGCGACTGCTCACCACAATCAGTCACAAGTGGTGCCCAGGCACAAAAGTCTCATAAGTAGTTGAAATTTTCACATGGCTATCCAAGCTTCCTGAAAGGCATCCTTACTGATGGGTGATTCCACCATGGATGTGGTGGATCAGGCATTTCTTGAGGTTGGAGGCTGCGTCAATAATTCCTCACACAGTGCATAATTAATCTGTGGAATTCATTGCCACAAGGTGTGCTGATGGCCTCTAGCTTGGATGGCTTTAAAATGGGATTGGACAAATGCATGGAGGACAGATTGGAATGGCTACTAGTCATAATGGCTATATTAGTGTCTGATGAGTCTTAGTTTTTGATGAGTAAGATAGGATTAGAGCCTAAGTCTTACTGAAAGCAATGGGCTTACTTCTGAGTCAAATAAATAACATTTTCAAACATCTCTAGCTATATGCTGCCACTAGATCCACAGTGGCAATGTGCCTCTGAATACTAGCCATGGAGGAGCAATGGTCTTTTCTCCTGTTTGTGAGATTCTCAGAAGCAGCTGGTGAGCCACTGTGGGCAACAGAATGCTGGACTAGATGGTCCTTTGGCCTGATTCAGCAGGGCTTGTTTTATGTTCTTATAAGAGCCCCAGCACTGATCCCTGTGGTCATCTTCTCTTTTAGTGCACACACACGGGTTGTTATCTCCCATGTATACTAACAGCAGGAATCACTGGTGTGATCTGTGGGCATAGATTTACTAAATATATAAAATGTGAGGTGCTGCCTGGGAAAAGAAGCCCCTTCTGCTAATCTCAGTATTTTGAGGCTGGCTGTGAGTAGGGAAAGGCAAGGGCAGGGGTAGCATCCCTGGGGCAGCTTGGCCAGGCATTGACTGAACTTTGTTGGACCAGCACCTGAACGCTCAGTACTAGTGGCAGCAGTAGCACCCAATGAGCCATCAAGGGGCAGATAGAGAGAGCTTGGGAAGAGACATGCTGAAGAGACAATTTCACATATGGGGCAAAATGGAGCTATGAAAGCCCACTGGCAGTCTCTTGCTTCAGGGGTTACCAATCCTAGTCCAGCCCTGGAGTCAGTGAGCAGTTCTGGGTAAAGGAGGGGGAATACTGAACTCAAACAGAGGCATAGGGGAAAGGATAGTGGGGTTGGGTAGACAGCACTCTCCCCCATCTCCGGTCTACACACACAATAATAAGCGACATAGAAAATGCCCACTACCAATTTAAGCAAGTAGCATTTTGAAGAAGAGGAAAAGGTAAAATTTCATACCCATTTATGGGCACCCTCTACTCAACTTTTGGAATGAGCTGAACCAAGTAATCACTGGATGGACAACATGTTTTGTCGATATAAACACATGGAGATTGGGATCTACAGTGTTGCTTTGGAAAGTGATGTCCTATAGAATACATCACTTAAACAGAAGGGGCACATCTGTCCCCACTGTGGACACAGCATGTTCCTTCTGAGAACATGCGGAAGATCCCGTGCAGAAAAACAAAACTTGTGCCAAACATCCTGCACTTATAAAGTGACTGGTTGTAACTCAGTAAAAATATAGCTAAGTGAGGTTGTTGCCCTCTGTGATTATGGGAATGCTTGGAGCCTTGAAAGGCGGAAGGGGGGATTCTCTGCTCCTTAGGTGTCAATGCTGACAGCATCTCGTAGGCAGATCTGCTCCCATTTCCCAGCGATTGACAGGAGGAGTGGGACCTCTTGCCGAGAGAGTTAAGTGGACCCCCTCCAACATCCACAGGACCTAACAAAGGAAATGTCATCGTTAAAGGCAGAGTCATCTGAGAATATTGCTATCGAGGACTTTTTAAACACGGTGGGGATTTTGCCCAGACATGTGTAGTCGGGCTAAAGACTAATCATGCTGATCAATCCCTGCATAAATCAAAACACAACAAGCATTAATACTGCCACTCGAGATCACGACCGAACTTTGGCAGAGAAATTTAGTTTGAACAGTAACAGTGGCCTCACTGCGAATGACTGAAATTCAGGCATTTCACAACTATGTGGAGTCAGCCTTAGCAGGAAGCAGTTGTTTCAGGCAACAGAACCTAGAAGGGGCAGCAGGGCATCCCTGTGTGGGCTATTGAACCAAGGCCCCCATTCTTCCCCCCCCCCCAAACCCTGAATTTTTTTTCCAAGTCACATGGAAATGACTCTACATGATTCATCATAGCAGGCAGACGGCATCTAGCAGGCAGAAGATTTTGGGGGAGGGGCACCTCCCCTCCTTTTTCTATTCAGCATGAAACCTGTTCTACTGCTACTTTCTTTTTCTTGCGGTAGAGCAATGATGAACATACAAGAGAAGCAAAAACAGAGGGTGTGGGGGTAGGGAGATGCAAAAAAAGAGGCAGCCAAGAGGAGAGACAGCAAGTGAGAAATGCTTCTGAACACAGGGAAATGGGCACAGAGACAGGACAAAAGTAGCAAGGACAAGAAAGCTGCCTGCCCAGTGCCTTAGGTTGGAGTGGGACCCATCCACGAGAAAGAAGCCGGGAGCCCAATGGCTGGGAGCATTAGGAGTGGGGAAATGGCAGGGAGAGAAGGAAGAGGAAGAGGAAAGGATTTTAGTCTGCAGCTCCAGAATCATGAACAATTCATCCCATCACTGCTTGCAATTTTCCACTCCAAATGCTCTCTATAAACCAAGTGCCTTCCCAGCCCCTCCCCTACCTCCTAATTCTTGCCTTGCTAGCACTGATTGTTTTGTCCTCCCCAGTGCTCGCCCACCTTGTAGCCACTGGCTTTTTCTTGGTGTTGCACAGCCCCTTAAGATCAGGGCCAGCCTGGCCACGAGGCTGCAGTGCTAGTTGAGTGAGTTGGAGGCCCAAATGGTGACAGCACAAACAGCAGCACTGTTGGGTGCATGAACGCTAAGGCTTGTGAGAGTTTTACTTAATTTATATTATTTTAGAAAACATTTTTTTTTTTTTGGTAGGGTGCATGCTAGTAGGCGGAATGGATCTGCTCCAATTTCCCTGGCCATCTTTGTGTAAGGATTGTTCTAGGGAAGGAATAATTGCTTCACCGTCCTTGAAAGTCTACCCACCTTGAACCCAGACTGTGTTTAGGAATTGTATACTTTTGTGTTGTGCAACTAGAAATGGAAGCAAATGCTTCATGTTTTCTAAAAATCAAGTGATCCAATTTTGGATTTTTAAAACCCCATAATATTTAAGGGGAAGAATGGTATAGTAGTTAGACTGATTTAAACAATGGAGATGCAGGTTCATCAAAACTTTAGATATAGGCTGATGGGTTCTGAGCTGTCTGTGACAGATCAGGAGAGAGATCTTGGGGTGGTGGTGGACAGGTCGATGAAAGTGTCAACCCAATGTGCGGCGGCAGTGAAGAAGGCCAATTCTATGCTTGGGATCATTAGGAAGGGTATTGAGAACAAAACGGCTAGTATTATAATACCATTGTACAAATCTATGGTAAGGCCACACCTGGAGTATTGTGTCCAGTTCTGGTCGCCGCATCTCAAAAAAGACATAGTGGAAATGGAAAAGGTGCAAAAGAGAGCGACTAAGATGATTTCGGGGCTGGGGCACCTTCCTTATGAGGAAAGGCTACGGCGTTTGGGCCTCTTCAGCCTAGAAAAGAGACGCTTGAGGGGGGACATGATTGAGACATACAAAATTATGCAGGGGATGGACAGAGTGGATAGGGAGATGCTCTTTACACTCTCACATAATACCAGAACCAAGGGACATCCACTAAAATTGAGTGTTGGGCGGGTTAGGACAGACAAAAGAAAATATTTCTTACTCAGCGTGTGGTCGGTCTGTGGAACCCCTTGCCACAGGATGTGGTGCTGGCGTCTAGCCTAGACGCCTTTAAAAGGGGATTGGACAAGTTTCTGGAGGAAAAATCCATTATGGGGTACAAGCCATGATGTGTATGCGCAACCTCCTGATTTTAGAAATGGGCTATGCCAGATGCAAGGGAGGGCACCAGGATGAGGTCTCTTGTTATCTGGTGTGCTCCCTGGGGCATTTGGTGAGCCGCTGTGAGATACAGGAAGCTGGACTAGATGGGCCTATGGCCTGATCCAGTGGGGCTGTTCTTATGTTCTTATGTTCTTATGTTCCCATCACAAAGCTTACTAGGCGACCTTGGCCCATTCATCAACTCTACCTCGAATAGTTGTTACTGAGATAAAGGAGGGGAGCCGTGTACACCTCCCAGAGCTCCTTGGCGGTAGCGCAGGCTAAAAACTCTGGATCATTTTACAGGAGATAGCAATGTCCGTAAGGGTGCCATTTACCTGTCTCCTATGCCCACTCCTTCCTGTATAACAAAACTGAATTCCAGATCTGGCCTCTTCCACTCAATTCCTCCTCCTGTCTTATTGCTCAGCCCTCCCCCTGACTGTACATAAGGATCTTTCAGTCTATCAAGCAGGAGAGAAGGCTGGGCGACCCCAATCCTATATATGTCTATTCTTTTTTTTGCAGTCAGATCCAGTGCATTCAGTGGGACCTACTACCATGTAAGCATCTACTGTACAGGATTGCAGCCTTGCTCAGGAGCTGAGTGGGAGAATCCACAGGTGCATTCTCTTTAGTGAACTGCAGAAAGAGAATTATGTTGTTGAAGTCAAGCAGGTCTCAGTCAGGTCAGTGCCTGGAGACCACATGGGAGCCTGCTGAAACCTTCTTACTGAAGAGCAGAAATGAAAGTATAGCACATAAATCCAGGCCACCAAACAAAGTGCTATGCAAAACAAATGCTGTAACTTTTTTGGGTGCTCATCCCAATAACTGAAAGAGCTCACTGTCACAATATGGTGATGGCTGCTAGCTTACATGGAATCGGGCAGCGTGATGGTGAAGAAGTCCATCAAATATCTATCAGCCATGATAGCTAAATAGGATCTCTGTATTCATAATATACCAGACGTTGGAAACAAACAATGAGAGAGGACAATTGACTTCATGCCCTGCTTGGGAACTTCTCAAGGCTTATGGCTGGCTACGATGGGGAACTGAATGCCAGATTAGATGATCTGATCAAGCCAAGCAGTTGCAAGTTTTTAGTTTCCCCTGGAAAAGGCTGACAGTTGCTCAGTGGTAGCAGCTGTAGAAGTTGTCCATGATTTTCTGTGGATTTCCTTGTCCAGTTTCTAAAGAGCAGAATCTTATGTAGGAGAACTGTCCCCTGAAAGCAAATTAGGAGTGATTGACTTGTCCCTTCTCTCTTTATTGGCTGAAATACCTGCACAGACTGAAATGTAGCAAGTCATCTTGTTGGCATCCCATTTCTCTAGAGATACCTGCATCATTTAGGAATGTTTTGCTTGAAATCTACTGTACCCGGTGTTAAGGTCTCTACCTAAGTCTGTGCCTTCCTTTCCTCTGCTTCTCTTGGCCAGACTCTTTGCTTTAGTAAAATGGGTGTGTGTGTGTGTGTGTGTGTGTGTGTGTGTGAGAGAGAGAGAGAGAGAGAGAGAGAGAGTTTCTGGTATTTTATATTTCTTTCATCTCCCAAAGGTCGCCCAGTCATCCATACACCGATTAATTATTGAGGAGAACCAGCTCTTGCTGCTGTGATTTGCTGTCACCCCCTGCCCTGCCCTACCCCAGCCAATGCCCCGGGAGCAGGAGTCTTCCTGGCAGAGCAAAATGTTCCCCTGCCATATTTCAGAGTCCAAGATGTTCTTGAGAAGACACAGATGTGGCAAGGGGAGGGGTGACAATAGCTGTTAATCAATTATTGATGTCGCAGCAGTGACTGGTTACCCTGCGTGCTGTACATTCTCAGACTCATCAGGGGGGCATTAAACTCCCCCATGCCGTCTCCATTTCGCCCCATCCTCCCTTGGAGCTTGCCAGACTGCTGCCAGCTTGCACGGCTGCAGCCCATCTCCTTTCTTAGTCAGTAAATTTTATTTCGGCTTCCAGGAAGATGAAACAGTCAGCACAGGGACCTTGAGGCTATTTGATTGTATTTTACAATACAGCCCTTGAAGTGGATTTTAAATATATATCTTCCTGTAATAGTCAGTGTAGTGTGGAAAATCCCCAGGAGAAGGGGGTGGGGAAGAACAGGCCTTCTGCTGAATTTGCAAAATGTGTATGTGGGTGATCTATATATTAAAAGGTGCTCCTCAGGAATGTCGGCAAAGCTGTTGCACGTATAACAGCAAAATTGGGTCAGACTGTTGATCCAGCAAGCCCAATATCTGAGCGAAGAACTAGTTGCTCTCATTTTTACCAAGCCAGGCTTAGAATCAGAAGCAATTCCACTGCGGGTTAGCAGGTTGGGAGGAAGATGAACCACTCTCCCGCACCCACCAAGTCTCCCTGACTAGTGTCTTCCTGCTCCCACTTTTTCATTAGCAGCACATTCTGGTTTTGGAAAAGTATCTGCCTTCAAAAAGGAACAAATGGAACATGGCAGAGCCTGTCTTCAAAGAGAAGCCATTCCCTCAAAAGCAAGCAGCAGGTCCTTGGACCTCTTGAAGGCTCCTCCTGGTCAACCAGTTGCAAAATCCAGACTAGGCAGAGACCTGGCAGAGACTGTAATGGAAGCTAAGGAAAAGAGCTGACACTTAGCAGCTGCAGACCTTGCTTAGAACAAATCTGTTTTGTTGTTGTTTTGCTGGAGCTTATGACCTAACAACTGCAACAGAAAGCCAACCTACAGATCACACAATCAGAGCTGCAGGAAAGCCTGGAGTCTCCCTGCAAGGAGGTAAGATAATGTGATTTAGCCTGTGCAAGAGGCAAAGGCTACCCTAGAAGCCAGGGCAGAATGCCTAGTCAGGAGTGACTGAGGAGAGCCACATGGTGGATGGGCAGCTGAAAGGCTTGGATAGTGGAGTGTTGCAGTCAATAGCTGAGAACAAAAAAGCCTCATCTGTCCAGGGGCCTGTCAAATGATGGTAAGACTAAAGAGCTGCTAGGGAGCCCTTGCTATTTGGGAAAGAATATGCAGGAATTGGAGACAGAAAACAAAGGCTGTGCAGAGGGAAGTGAGTGCCATGGAGACAGACAAGCTGCAGCCTGAAGGTGAGGAGATCCTACTTACAGACTTTTTGCTCCATGTGTGCCTGTGCAAGAGAAAGTGCAGGAGGAAAAACTGGAAGCATGTGGGCTGGGAGGGGTACAGCCACCCCTGGGAAGCAAAAGTGAGAAAAAGTTCCTTATGGCTTTTGTGCTCTGTGCATGATCTGTGAAGGCCTTCATGGGTGTAATCAGGCACCGTGTGGTTGGTGTGCCAATGGTGTGCCCCAAAGGCAAACTCCAGTAGTAGCAAAAAGCCAAAAGCCCAGAGGTTATAGAAGCAGGGTGGGCTGACAAGAAGCTTCTTCCATGGGCCGTATCATATGCTTAGCTTAGCAGCCTAATGATAGCACACTAATCATACAGTACTGTGCCTGTGTGGGGAATAAACGCCCCTTGTTCCCTTCTTCTGTTTCCCTTAAGGAAAACTTTGGCATAAGGTTCAAGAAGAAAGAGGTTTCCTGGAGACACTTCAAAGTCATTGCAGAAGGACTGCATGGCCAAGCTGATAGGCCATTTTGTGTATTCCTTTGCCTTGGTTTCAGCAAGAACAATTGATCCTAGCCAGACCACTCACCACGGTTACCATGCACCCAGTGATTGGGCTTCCAAGTCCACCTAACCAGGTCAAAGGAGAGGAAGGGAAGCTCAGATGCTTGCAAATTAATCAATCAGGTGAACCAGTGCTGTCATCTACCCTAGGTTTTTTAAGTTCAAGCACAAGGATGATTCTGTCTCAACAGAGATCTTGTCTGTGTGAAGCTCTTATCCACCCATTTCCTGGGGATCAGAGAGCTGTGACGGACTTGTCAAGCTCAACTTAGACTAAGTACCAGATAGGGAACAATGCGATCTAGGCCTCAAACTTCTTGGGGCCTTGCTCTGCTGGAATCCTCCACCAGTGGAACATGTGTTTTGCCGGCAGCAACTGCTGGAAAATGGTTATAAAGTACACTCCAGCAGTGTGCTGACTAGCACACTGCCACTGTGCCCGCAGGAAGACCTGAGCCTTCTCGTGCATTTCAGGGGATTGCTGACTTCTTGCCAGAGCAGGTAAACCAGTGAAGGATATGGGAGAGGGGGTGTAGGGTGGAACGTGGATGAGGAGGCTGTATGGGAGGGAATGGGTCTGGTGGCAATGGTGCACACCGGATCCTATTACATAAGAACTGCTCTACTAGATCAGGCCATAGGCTCATCTAGTCCAGCTTCCTGTATTTCACAGTGGCCTACCAAATGCCCTAGGAAATGCCCCTATGTGGGCAGCCTCCTCCCTTTCACTTCTCAGACTTGTGCCAGCAAAATCACTGGCGGAGGTCCGAGGAGACCCATTTCTGAATGGGAGGCTTGCAGTGGTATAAGGGGATTTAAATCTCCTTTACCCTCCCAGGTCTTCCAATCAGCTCCCCACCCCCACTGCATACAGCACACCCATTTTTTGTGTGACTGCATCAGTGGGGGTGGGGGGGGAAGAGAATAGGGTTGAGCTGATAGTCTCATTGAGCTCAGTGGCACTTTATTCTGAGCAGGCATGCATAGGATTGTGGTGTAATAGTAGAAATGTTTGTTTTCATTTCTCTTTTTAATGTCTGCCATGTATTTGCTTCCTCCTTTTTTACAGGTATGTTTGTGCCCCAGATAGCTTGATGGAGATCCGGAGAATCTCGAACGTGTTCTCCTGATTACAGGGGATATCAATGTAAGTAGCCCATGAGCCGACTAGTTGCCTCAGTGAGCTTCCTCTGGAAGTCCAGGCAGCAGAACTCTTCCTGGGAATCTACATAGCTGAGGCAAGTGCCCCTGGACTGTTAATACCCAAGACAGCCACCCTTTTTGCCTCGATGTTTGGGCCAGACCTGCCTCTCTGAAGGAGCAAGAGGCTGGCAAACCCCATGACTTGTGAAGCATGCAGTTTATGAAACATATGCTGGTATTTCTGAATGGTGAATGTTTGTCATGTTGATGGACAGGGCCGAGCCTTGGTCTGTCAGCATGTGTTCATGTGCCACTTTGCATTCCCAAGCCGAGCGATGGATTTTCTCACAGGCCCTGTTTCTCTTATGGACCGCACTTGTCCATGGAAAATGAAAGGTTACTAGCTGATCAAGCCGCTGTCTTGTCACCTGTCCAAAGCAGTCGTCCAAAACCGCTCTTGAAAAATGTCACTCTGTCACTTTGAACATTTGGGCTGATTCTTCAGTATGCTCACTGGCTGAGCACGAACTCTTCACTCAACACAACTCATTACTTCATGCCATTTTTTTCATTATCAAATGCTTTGTTCCCCAGATTAGGCCTGCCTCGGATTTATAAACTCCCTTGACAAGCTGCCCGCAAAGATGGAGTTGAACAAGGGAGAATAATCTCCATTGACACAAGTAGAAATATTTTGAAAGGTCAGGATCCCTGCTGAGTTTTCCTGCTGGACTTAAAAAAAAAATATATTAACAATAGCACACTGTGGTGCTAGAGGGAGAACAGAGTTTTTCATTCTTCTGATGGGCCCTCTGGAGTTCCTTGGGTAGTGTAATAAATAAACCAGTGGCTGATTTTAAGATTGTATCATTCTGATTTCACCAGTTTAAGATATCACTTGATGTATTAGGC